>NW_010176627.1:0-72370 GCF_000695765.1 Mesitornis unicolor | reverse complement strand
GGGGCAGGTGGCTGTTTGGCTCAGGCTTTGGGTGCGAGCGGGGAAGGCAGAGCCTGAGGAGGCGGCTGGGTTGTTGGAGAGCCTAGGTACGTGGCTTGCCATGTGTACGGGCGTCCTGGAGGAAGCGAGAGTTGTTAACTTAAGGAGTCTTTTGCTCCGCATACATTTAGTGACTTGTCCATAGATCTCTTTTTTTCCTAGTGAAAAGTCTCTCCCTGCAGATGTGACAGCAAAACACTTTCTCTGAGACGTATTGAATCGAAAGTAAAAGTGCCCGTCTGGTTAGGTGGGCCTGCCTTCCCTGCCGGGGTGTAAAGGGGGTTTCTCTCCCTGCACTATTATTTCCTATCTTGCTCTGTGTCTCGTCTTTTAAAACTTGTGGCTAAGGTTATTTCCTTCTGGTTGACTGTGGTATTTTCCTTATGTTCTTTCTTGTACATGAAGAGAAACCTTAATTGTATTTGAGTTCTTGAAACTTTTAATTCTCAAATGGCGTGGTCTCTAATGATGAAGTTTGTTGCTCTTTGAGGTTTTTCAGCCCATCGGAAGTGGGACATCTTGCCTGTGCTGTTTATCTCCCTTATCTCTTTTGTGATAGAGTAGCTGCATAAAGGAACGTTTATATGATCAGTTTAACTTCCAGTAGCAGTAAAAAAGAATGCGAAAGACCTCAGTATTCTTAGTTTAATAAAGCTGTATTTCTTCACTGCATACTTGTGTTTGCAAGGATTGAGGTTCTAGTTCATGGTACTGCAGTCTGTGACAACAGGCTGTTTTTATTGATTTGAGAGGATTCAAGCCAAGAAGTTGATGTTTATCCTTTTAGTATGAATAGTGACTAGAGTAATGATGCTGAATACCTTTTCTGAGTCTTTGGTTTTCTTGAAAGTAAGTAGACAGATGCTTTCTCTTAAATGTTGCCTGTGTATTTCAAGACCTGTTTCTTAAGTTTCTCACCCCAGAGTATCATGAACTGCATTCCATCAGGTTTTCAAATTCTGAGATTGGTATGACAAAGAACTGAGTAGACATTCAGGTACAATAAAAAACTTCTTAGCTAAGAACCAATTGAGGTAAGTCAAATAGTGAAATATTAAGAGAAATAGTTTGGAAAAATAGCATCTGTCAGTGATGAAACTAAGAAGGCAGTGTTAAAGCATCTAAATGTCACTTCAGAAAGGAACTGCCAAGAGTCCAAAAGCATATGGAGTGCTTGTCTTGTGTCTGTCTGCTCCATCCTTTCTAATTTTTGGCTGGTGGTTCTTACCTACTGGTTTATGATGTTCATGTTATCATGCCTTTTCATCAGTACATTCACATAAACATTAGGTATTAAATAGAAGTTCTCTTGAAGATTAAATTTCTCTTAATGTTTCCTTACCATTTCCGTAATTTGGACCAAACTGTTTATCTTCAGCCTTATTTCCTATGGAAATGAGACCCAGGCAAGCCCGCTGCCTTTCTGTTTGTTTTTCTCCGCTTCTCACAACTCTTGAACCTTTCAGCCAGTTTCAGTCAAATTAGGCAGATGTTTTGAA
This sequence comes from Mesitornis unicolor, assembly GCF_000695765.1. NCBI lineage: Eukaryota > Metazoa > Chordata > Aves > Mesitornithiformes > Mesitornithidae > Mesitornis > Mesitornis unicolor. Next base: position 70,832 of record NW_010176627.1, on the reverse strand, counting down.
GGTATAAACTTTCTACAGATCTTGTGATAACTGGCAGCTGAGGAAAAGTGACAGGTCTAAATTAACATTCTTGCTGAGGGAAGGGCTACAGTGTATGCGCAGGGGATGGCTCAGTCTTGTCTGTTCTGTTCGCTGACACTCTGTGCTGACTGGTGAATCGGTGTCTGTGTAGCTTGGAGGCAGGAACCGCACTGACTGCCTCCTGCCATCAGTGGTTGGTACACATGTATGAGCTGGCAGTGCCATTGGAAGTGTTTGCAAGATAAGGAGCTGTATATGTAGCAGGTAGTGAGGGGTATCGTAACATACGTAGGGTATCGTAACATATGTATTCTGTGATACAGGACAGAAAACTGTTATAAACTAGATTGGCGGGTTGTTTTGGGTTTTTTTTTGTTACCAGTGTTCATGGGAGAAAAAGTAGATAATACTGCAGGTGGTCAAAATCACAATGTACCCAGTTGTGCTCCATCCCTTTTCATTTTATCCTATCTCTCTATTTTTTTTATACAAGCAAATGTCAGATATGTCTTTAAAACAGAACTTAGAGTTCCTAAATTTAATAAGAGTTTGAGTACGGTAATGGTTTTGGTAAGTGACTATGTTGTTAAAAGTTAAAGTGTGTAGCTGGTTATTTTGTGGTTTGTTTTTGTGGTTGTTTTGTTTCAATTTTTTGTTTGTTGTTTGTTTGTTTCTTTCAAAATCCTAATACAATTACCCTACTAGCAACAGGTGGGTGACGGAGATAAAAGATGGAGTATTGGAAACCTGTCAGGCCTTTCCAGAAATTCTTTAATCAAACAACTCTTTTCTCCCAATGTTTTCCTTTTAAACTTGGCTCCCAATTTTTTCTCTTTCAGAATCTCATACTTTTTAAAATGCATGTGCTCCTCTTTTTTTGTTTAATAGATTTCTTGGTGAAAAACATTTTAATACAATTATTGGAGAGTCTCATGCAATGTTCTAATGTACCTAATCTTGCTAGTAAGATATTAATGGTGGTGTTTGAATGCTAAAAGCTTCCCTTTCAAACTTCCTTTGTTAAAAATGCTGGGAGAGATAGTTTAGCTGTCTCAAACTGATGGAATTTCCAATGTGGATTCGTAGTGAGACAAGATTAAGAAACAGTTACCTTTGAATTTGAAACTGAATGTGTAGAGGATTTGCATCTCGTGGATGGATCTGTGAGGAGCTGGTCCCACTTAACTGGCCTACAGAGATGGAAAAATTAGTTCAGACCTTTAATATGAAGGGATTTGGAGTCTGCTTAGGTGTTTAGGAGTTTTTGATTCCTTTTTTCCCTTTGTTAAGTACTGATTTAATAATAATACTGTTTTAAAATTATGTAGGTTGCTGGTACAGGTTTTTGAAATCCAAGTAGTTCTGAGATGTTGAGCTGTGAAACCTTTTAGTTGTAGATGTGCATTAGGGAGCCAAATTTGCTAGTAGTTGTTTAAGCATTGCTGATTTGATTGGTCTTATTTCCATGAATCAGTGTCAGAAACATTTCTTCATTGGTGGTGGTGTCAATTGGTGGCAGAGAGGTCAAGTCCTGAATAGGTTCTCCATTGGTAAGTTTTCTCTGCCCATATCTGAATAAACTGTGAATTTCTGAAAACAGTTTTTTCTTCAGAAGACCTGCACAAGCATCTTAAGAACTGTAATGCAGCATTCTATATGGCATAGTCAGCATATGAATCTGTTGTCTTCATGTTTGGGAGGTAGGGGAGGCGATGGGGAATACTGAGAAACGGAGATGTTCTTTAGTGTGATGTCGTCTTTATGAATATCCTGCAAAATAGTTTAAAATAATACTGAAAGCACTCTACGTCAGATTGGAGTACAAGTGTGTGTATCCGTTTTGTTGAGTAGATGCGGGAAATGTGTGAATCTAGTGTAAATCTACTGTATTTTCATCATACAGTCTGAGAGAAATGTTAGGCAAAAGTACGGGTGGTAATTGGAAATCAAACAGGTGTTACTAATAAAAAACAAGTGATGTTTCTTCAGGAGATGTCACAGCAATTGTGTCCCGTCAGTCCTGCCTCTATATGAATTTAATTTGGAGCACATGAATATGTGAAAATTATTATTTGTTTTAAGAAAATAAGGCTTAGGTGGTTCTGATCTGGTTGGCTTCTTCAGTCCTGTCTGGCCCTATCTAGTCAGCAGGATGCTCTTGCGTTAAGGCCAGCTGTTTTCTAGACTGTAATAACAAGAGTTACCCAGCAGGTTAAGGAAGGTGAGTCTTTCCCTCTATTTGGCACTTATAATACCACATCTGGACACCACATCCAGTTGTGGGTTCCCTATTCCAAGAAAGGCATTGACATGGTGGAGCAAGTCCACTGGAGGGCCACCAAGCTCATGAGGAGGCTGGAGAACAAGATATATGAAGAAACACTGAGAAAACTGTGTTTCTTCCTATGTAAAAAGAGAGAAAAGTCTTTTTACTGTCTACAACAACCTAACAGAGAATATAGAGAAAATAGAGCTGGATTCTTCTCAAAGCTGTTCAGGGATAGGATGAAAAGAAATGGACACAAGAAGGGGCTTATCAAATTCCAAGATGATATTAGGAAAAGCTTTTTCACAGTGTGATTATTAAGGTACTGGAACAGGCCCCAGGGGGGCCATTGCATCTCCGTCCTTGAAGATACTAAAAACTTAACTTGCCAAGTCTCTGATGTGATTGAACCTGCTTTGAGCAAGGGATTGAAGTAGGTGACATCCACCGTTTCCTTTCAATCTAAATTCTGTGATTCTCACCTTTCTTGTTCAGTTTATGTGATCTTTTGAATCCTTAGCCAAATGAAACTAGCTTAGAGAGCTGAAAATCCCAAAGATGCTAAAGCTCCTGCAAGTCCCCAGAAAAACATTGAGTAGAAAGAGATACAGGTTGAAGCTTCTGATAACTCTTGATAATTGTAGCCTTTCTGCTTTCATTTCCATTTGTTCTGCTGGCAGGGAGGTTTGTGTGTACATCTTAGTCAGCACAGTACGGTCTTCCAGCTGGTGCTTGTCCTGAACGGAAGAGTTCAGGAGAAGCTTGAGATGACTGGGGAAATCTTAGGAGGGGTAAGGAAAGAAGGGAACAAGATGATCTTTTTCTAGAACAAGGAATCATAGAATCATAGAATGGTTTGGGTTGAAAGGGACCTTAAAGCTCATCCAGTCCAACCCCTGCCATGGGCAGGGTCACCTCCCACCAGCCAAGGTTGCTCAAAGCCCCGTCCAACCTGGCCTTGAACACTGCCAGGGAGGAGGCATCCACAGCTTCCCTGGGCAACCTGTGCTCAACATTCTCATAGTGAAGAATTTTTTCCAATATCTAGTCTAAATCGCCCCCTCCCCCCACCCCAGGTTGCTCAAGGCCCCGTCCAACCTGGCCTTGAACACTGCCAGGGAGGAGGCATCCACAGCTTCCCTGGGCAACCTGTGCTAGTGCTCACCACTCTCATAGTGAAGAATTTTTTCCAATATCTAGTCTAAATCTCCCCTCTTCCACTTTAAAACCATTCTCCCTTGTCTTGTTGCTACTTGCCCTGGTTAAAAAGTCCCTCCTCAGCTTTCATGTAGGACCTCTTCAGGAGCTGGAAGGCTGCAATAAGATCTTGCAGCCTTCTTTTCTGCAGGCTGAAGAGCCCCAACTCTCTCAGCCTGACTTAATAGGGGAGGTGCTCCAGCCCCTGATCATCTTCATGGCCCTCCTCTGGACTTGCTCCAACAGCTCCATGTCCTTTTTGTGTTGAGGACTCCAGAATTGGGAAAAGTACAGTCAGGCATTGGAGCAGGTTGGCTGGAGAGGTGCAGTCTCCTTCCTTGGCAGTTTTGAAGACTGGAGCGTAGAGCAATCTTGCCTGATCTCATAGTCGAGCCCGCTTTGAGCAGGCGGTTGAACCACTTGAGGTCACATCTAACCTACATTATGCTATGATCCTAAATAGAAGTAGTGGAAGGGGGAATATTCGTAGGGGATGTTTAGAAAGGTCAGTGAGGCACAGGAGCATGCTGATGAATCAAGTAGGGGGAATATTCGTAGGGGATGTTTAGAAAGGCCAGTGAGGCACAGGAGCGTGCTGATGAATCAAGTGTTTTCATTCATTTTTAATTTGCAGGTACTTTGCTTTCATCTGTCTTGGATTTTTAAATGTTTTTTTCAAATAGACTTCTGGATCTTGTATTCCTTGTGTTGTAGAAACTTCAAATACTTTCACTTCACAGTTAATGGTGAAGACAACTTTGCAGTATAACACTATAACAGAGTGATTAGTTCTTACCATTAGTTAGGTCTGTTCCTTGGTTCAAGAAAACTTAAACCTGTAATTTATTCTGATGAGTCAGGCATTTGTGAGTTATCCTACTTAATTAAAAACTAAGAGAGTATGGGTGGGCTGTGAAAGTGACTGATATATCAGCAGCAAGTTAAAAGTACTTATTTTCCTGTGATTCTGCAGACTTGCCTGGGTAACACGATGCCAGCTGAGCGCAAGAAAACAGCAAATATGGAAGAAAAAGAATCTTCATTAAATAATAAAGAAAAAGAATTTAGTGAAAGGCGACCAGTGAGCACCAGGGAGAAGCCAAAAGAAGATGTCAAGGTTGGCATGAAGAGAGAGACTTTAAAGGTTCCTGAAGATAAAAAGAAAAAACTGGAAGAGGATAAAAGAAAAAAGGAAGACAAGGAGCGGAAGAAAAAAGAGGAGGATAAAGTAAAGGCAGAAGAAGAGCAAAAGAAGAAAGAAGAAGAAGAAAAAAAGAAACTTGAAGAAGAGGAGAAAAAGAAACAAGAGGAGGAGGAGAAAAAGAAACAAGAAGAGGCAGCTGCTCAGTTAAAGTAAGTTGTCTTTTAATGGTTTAATCATGCCAAGTGCTGTACTCCTGTTATCATGATTGTGGGCAGAATTATAAAAGATTAACTGTTTGAGTTACTTATTATAAGTTGAATGTAGTGTTATAAATTTGACATAGCTGACTGAGCGTGCTTTATGGCTTCTACATAATTCTGAGTTTTCACCTCTAATCTCTGTTACTTGAATCCCTATCATCATGACCACTTAGTGTACAATTATGCTTGAATAAAGCAGTTTCTTTTAAGATGGAGAAGTGTTAGTGTCATAAGATCAGGAGTACAGGCTCACACAGGTCCACAGACCATAACAGGAGCGAATTTACTGTGGCGGATGGCTGGAATTTCTTTTAATCAATCATAGACAATTGATACCTGAATGACAAACACAGAATGTAACCTGGCAGTGTAATGTGTGATATTACCGAGAAAATGTTTCTCAGTATGTCATCAAAAGGTACTACAGTGTTGGACATAGCATCTTTAGACCAATAAAGCCAAGTTTCTAGATATTCTTCTGTTTGAAATACGTCACTTTTTAAGACTGAGGCAATGTCATAGCCAAATTCTAGCTGGCACAGATGTATTTCACACATTTAAAATTTTTTAACTTCAGTAGTCTGGGAATCCAAGATTTCCCTTAACTATGTAATACAGTAACGTGTTGAAAGGTGCTTGTCGTCTTCTGTAATAACTTCATCTCCATCTGGGGTAAATGGAGTTTTATGTTTATATTTTCTAAGTCTGTTGGGATTAACATGTTCTGCATGGAAGTATTTGGGAAATTTCATGTTGTAACAAGTAGTGCTTGCCTTTTGCAGTGAGAAAAAAGCAACAGTGTTTATGAAGTAGATGCTTTAGCTTTCTAGGATTAACTTGTTAAATATTTAAAAATAGAGTATTAAGGGGAAATTTTGTTCAGAACTACTGAAGGGTTTCCAACTATGACTTTTTTTTTCCTTTCAACTGTTAACCTGAAAGTAAGGTTCTGTAATGAAAACGACTAATTTTTATTTCTCTTAGAGAAAAAGAGGAAGCACATCAGCTCCATCAGGAGGCTTGGGAGCGCCATCAGGCAAGGAAAGAGCTTCGCAGCAAAAACCAGAGTGCACCAGACAACCGCCCTGAGGAAAACTTCTTCAGCAGACTGGATTCCAGTCTGAAGAAGAACACAGCTTTTGTAAAGAAGCTAAAAACCATTACAGAGCAACAAAGGGACTCCTTGTCCCATGACTTTAATAGCCTGAATTTAAGCAAATACATTGCAGAAGCAGTAGCTTCTATTGTGGAAGCCAAACTGAAAATATCAGATGTGAACTGCGCTGTGCACTTGTGTTCCCTCTTCCACCAGCGCTATGCTGATTTTGCTCCTTCATTACTTCAAGCTTGGAAAAAACATTTTGAAGCAAGGAAAGAAGAGAAGACTCCCAACATTACCAAGTTAAGAACTGATTTGCGTTTCATTGCAGAATTGACAATAGTTGGGATTTTCACTGACAAGGAAGGTCTGTCTTTAATCTATGAGCAGCTTAAAAATATTATTAATGCTGATCGAGAATCCCACACTCATGTTTCTGTGGTTATCAGCTTTTGTCGGCACTGTGGAGATGACATTGCTGGTTTGGTACCAAGGAAAGTAAAAACTGTTGCAGAGAAGTTTAACTTGAGCTTTCCTCCTAGTGAGATAATTAGCCCAGAGAAACAACAACCCTTCCAGAATTTGTTGAAGGAGTACTTTACATCTTTGACCAAACACCTGAAAAGGGACCACAGGGAGCTACAAAATATTGAAAGACAAAACAGGTGACATTTAAATATTGCTTTTTATTTATGGAGAAAAAAAGAATTTATTTATTAAATGTCTAGATTTTTTTCTACTATTTGTAAGCCAAATCTGTTTCTGTGTAGAACATAAGTGTATTCTGCAGTATATCTAAAAAAAAAAAGTTCTAAATTTGCTTTGAATACTTAAAAAGAGAAGGCCAGACAGACTCTTTGAGTATCTTTAAAGAAGATGGAGGTTGACCTTTAGCTGTAATTCTCTCTATTAGTTTGATGATGCTTCCTTAGCAGTTTCAGAGTAATGCTGTTTTTCCAGCTGGTACTGGCCTTTTCCAGTTGGCACGATCTGATTTCTCCCTTTCCACCCACACCTATCTAACAGAGCATATGCCACAATGGCTTTGGCTTCTTTACCTTTTTTAGTGTACCAGTATGGATGAAGAATTAGGTTAGAAAAACAAGGTATCCCTTACACTTTAATGTGGGCAAATTTTATATATTAAAATGCTTGAGGGTATAGAGAATTTGATTAAAATTCTCTCAAATGTCTGTATGAAATACAAATACTGAAGGCTATGAATATACACACCTTTGAGATCTGACTAATTTAATATCTACCATGATCACTTTGTTTAATAACTGCTTGCTTTTCTTTAAAGCACCCTGAATTGTAATTCTTGGAGCCAGCCTAAGCCCAACTGCTGATCTTAAAACACAGTAATTCTTTCGGAATCCTTTTGGAAGCATTCCAGGCAGCTAGAAATGAGCATGTCTAGGAACAGGTTGCAGTTAAAAGGCCGAACATCAGTCTAGAGCCAAACACGTGCTTGGAATACATTGAAATTTGATGTTCCCAAATCAAAGCTTTTAACTTGGAGCCATTGTGCTGGTGGGTTTTGTGCTGCAGTCCTGTCTGGTCTCAGTCAGTTAAGCTGTATTTCACAGGACCACAAACCGACTTTTTAGGTACCATTATTTCTACAGGTACCTTATTACTTTGAAGTGTGTTATTGACTTAGCTGTTATTTTTTTTTGAAGTTAATGAATATAAACTTTTTTACTTTGAGAATTATAATTGGTTCTGGGCACTCTGGTTCTGACTGGGATTTCAGTGAGTGAGTTATGAGGTCGGTATAACAGGAAATAAAGTGAAAGAAGTTTCCAAGAGATAGAATGAATGTCAAAAAAACATGAAGAAGGAGGAACATTATTTCCCTCTCCCAGATCACTTTGCTTTAATGTTCACTGGATAAAAATTGAGTGAAGCCCTGAGTAGTCAGATCCAATCTTATCATTGCACCTGCTTTGAGTAGATCAGACTGAGGAGACCTTTCTGCACCTCATCATCTGAATTATCCATATGAATGTGGGTGCAAAGCTTTGTTTGGGGAAGGAGTGGGAAGAACTATCATTTATCACTGGATTAAGATAATTCTGTTATTTATCTGAACTTTAAGGTGTTTATTTTAAGTGCTTAACACTTGGGGAATCAGTTTTGTTGAAGAATTAAGACGTCAGAGAACTTTCCTGCCTATCTTTATTTGCTTACAACATGCCTGTAGCAGAGAGAGATGCTTGGCATTTGCATGCTGTGGAAGTGCAAGGCATGAGGTCAGAGACAGAATCTTGCGTAGTAAGAAATCTGCGAATACTACAGAAGTCTTCCTAAACTGTGGATTTTGGGAAAGTGATTGTGTGGTTGGTTGGTTGCTCTTTTTGTTTATTTGTGGGGTTTTTGTTTGATTTTTTTGTTTTTTTTCTTTCTTTTTGATTTTAAAAAAAGCAATAATCCTACCGGAGGAAAAAAGAGTCCTCTGTGTATTTGAAGCCTGATCCACTTTGCTGATAGCAACAGCTTTTATTCCTACTGTTATTCCAGAACCAATGAAGTGAATAGTGAGCAAATGCATCTTGTGCATTGACACTGTCATATGTTTAGGTTATGGTGTTTTGTCAGGTAAATACCTCTTGAATTTATCTGTGTTGGTAGAGTAACTGTGGAATAACTCAAGCTGTACCGATTGGTTGAGTTAATTGAAAATTAATATGCTAATCTTAATAGTGCTTTAATATTATGTTACCTGCTGAATCATTTAGGTAAAATTAAAACATTATTACACACAAGGGTTTCTGCAAGTGGATAATTAGGAAAGCTACTTTGAGTTCCACTTCAAAAGGAGAGCCTGATGGTCATCTGGTTACACAGCGAAGGGCACAGCAAAACCAGTGCAGGCTCTGTCATTGGAAGGAAACAACTTGATTCCCAAATTCCAGTATGACTTTTCAAAAATGAGTGTTAGATATGGAAGAAACGTCTTTTGTCTACGTTAAGGATGTTTTTAAGATCTGCTGAACTTGTGGCACTTTGAAATTCTGAAGAGACATAAAGCAAGATAAGTACTGTGTGCTGTACTTGTAATTGTATTTAAAAATTAATTTTCTTTCTAAAATTTGGTTAGTATGCTTTAGCTTGCCTGAATTTGTTAGCATTTGTCTTTTGGAAACTGAAACTGAGAACTGAAACTCATGTACTGTTGTTACAACACTTCACTTTTTGTTTTTTAATAAAAGCACAGAGCTTCAGTGCTCATGTTTATGAAGCTGATGGTGTATTTTAAACTTAAGTATGTACCTAATGGATAGCTATCTCCAGGGAAAGGCTGTGAATTGGCCCTGAACATGTTTCCTGAATCCAGACTGAACTTCTGCACTTTAGAAATTGTTAGTGGCTGTTTAATTTGTTAATTTTTCTTGCCCGCTCCTGCAAAGCAGACCAATGCATGTTATATGGGTGTGTTTTTGTAAGTGAGACAAGAAATAGAACATTTTCTAATGTTACTGCTTGTTGCCCTCTAGCAAGACATGTATGTCAAGTTTTGGTTCTGAGCAGATAGGAATTTTGTTGCTCACCATGTGAATGTGATGTGTACAAAGATAATTTCTGTTTTACAATTAACCAGGACTTGAAAAAAGCCAAAGTTGATATCCCTCAACTTACATCGCTTTTAAACGGTTTTAAAATTTTTATGCCATAAAATGTTTGGGTCTTTTGACAAGAATGTGATTATGTACTTACTGGTTAATAAAAGTCTGATGATAATGTAATGATGCAACCTGCTTTAGGAATTATGGCATTTGCACCTTATTTCAAACTTTTTCTTCTGGTGCTTTCATCTCAGTGCAGGGTGCATTGTCAGTGGCTACAGCTGGTTACTCCAGCGTTACTAGCATTACTCAATCTATTCTAGTTGAGGATGAACTAGAACATTGCAAATAAGGAGCCAGCTTATTCTTAGTTAATCCAAAATCAAGGGTGGGTCTTCCATCAGTCTTCTGTGGCAAGCTTTGTGCTGGCAGGGATTACCTTGTTCTGTATATCTGGTTCAAACTAGTGAAAGTTCCTGGTATTTTTTTATCTGAAATCCAAGATGGCCTTAATTGTGGTTTGATAGGAAAATTGAATTGTACTGTCCTGTATGTAGTCCTGAAGCCGCTTTATTGTGCACTTGTAAGTAGTGATTACGTTCCTTCAAATGCAAGTTGCTTTTGACAACAGATTTCAATTATAAAAATGAGAATTTAAAGTAAGTATGGATAGTTTCATAAAAGAAAGCAAAGAGCAAGTGAGAAAACAAATGTAACTGCTCTTAATGTGAACTGATAGCCTTGAAGTAACTTTGTTTGTTGGAAAAATAATGGGCTGGTTTAAACATGTAACTTTTTTTGACCCTCCTGGTGATGACTGCACATCTAGTCATTTGAACAACATGGAAATGTGTTGTTACAGGTGCAAAGCAGCTTTTCTCCAGCTTTCACGAAAAATTTTACGTTTTACTTTATTACAGAAGTCTTTTTGTAGTGAAGGACTGTTAAAAGATAATCATGGCAAAAATAACTTTGCCTTTCTCTTTGGACGTTGAAGTTGGAGCTTCTGTGACTGTACCATCCTCAATGAGATTGAAGTTGGTAATTCAGTATATTTTGGGAAAAAATAGTGTTGCTCAAACTTCTGCTATTGTGATCTGAACTAGAATTCTCACATTGCCCTCAAAAAGGGAAGGTTAGATTTGCTCAGAAATTTGTAGTAGTTCATCCAGCGTAGCTCAAATATATTTAAAGAAAAAAGGTTGTCTTACGTAACTTTTGATTTTTTGTAGGCGCATTCTTCACTCCAAAGGAGAGCTGAGTGAAGATCGACACAAGCAATATGAGGAATTTGCAATGTCCTATCAGAAGCTGTTGGCAAATTCTCAGTCTCTGGCGGATCTTTTGGATGAAAACATGCCAGACCTTCCCCAAGAGAAACCAACACCTGAGGGTAGGCCATCTTTTACAACAAGGAGACAATGCTGGGCTTGGCTTGGATGTTGTGGGAAAGCGAACCAAACCTCCTTACTGATGGGTTCTTTCCATTTTTTTTTTATTTTTTTTTAAATTTAGGTTTTCCCCCTTAAGGATATGAAAGAATGAATAATACATGGTTTTGTTAAATTAAAGTGATTAAACCTAACATTTTAAATAATTAAACATAACTGTTTTACGTGCTGTGCAGTTAGGGTAACTTAAGTAGTATCTATTTAAATTTGTTTCAGGTAACGGGAATAAATGGAAAATGGAAGTTGTTTTTAACCTAATCCTTTTAATTTGATGTAATGCATTTAAAAAAAACAAACCTGTGTATGTTAGGGTTTTAAAATCTGATATTGTTTACAAAATGGGTTTGAAGTCTATTTTAGGTCGTGATGTTGTGAGCAGGAACATATTGTTAAGCCAGACAAGTCACTAGGTGGCTCTCTGACCTCTTGAAAGTACAGCATTTAACTGGCAGAGCTATTCAATGGCTTAACGAATCTGACATTTTCAGTTTAAAGATGTTGTTGAAATCACGGGTGTACCTTTTGTCTGAAGTGATCGTGAGCTTAAAAAAGCTATTTCTTGAAGAACTAAATTTAAAATTCTTTTTAAAGCTCTGCTCTTAAAATACAACAAGGAACCATTCATCATGCTGAAAGTGATTATTTTTTACGCTGTTGCAGTTGAAGTCTGTTACAGCTTTCCTTTCTAATACCACATAATGTGCTGCTTGATTTATCTTGATTTGACTTGTGCTCTGATACTGTGTTTTCCATCAATGCCAAGTGTACAATTTTAAGAGAACTTACTGATATATCCAATATTAAGATTGGGTTGGTAGAAGTACTTTAAAGTATATGCTGCAATATTTAAGTGAAAACAGAGATAGTAATAAAGAGGTTAACACGTTTCTAGAAGTACTTTTTTTTAATCTTTAGAGAGTGCCTCCCATTAGAAGCTCAGAAACGTACGTAAATAACTTTCTTATGATTTCACTGTTTTTGCAGAACACGGACCTGGTATTGATATTTTCACACCAGGAAAACCTGGAGAATATGATCTGGAGGGTGGTATCTGGGAAGATGAAGATGCTAGAAACTTCTATGAGAATCTCATCGACTTAAAGGCTTTTGTGCCAGCAATTTTGTTTAAAGATAATGAAAAATGTTCCCAGAACAAGGATTCCGGCAAAGATGAATCAAGAGGTAGAATGCTTAGATGAGTATTTTTTAACATATTTTGTCCAACAGATATGCAAATTTGATGGAAGTAATGAGTCTCTAATGAAATAATCTGTGGTGATCAGGACAGTACACCACTTTGGATGAGTTTTTAGGGGGGAAAAACTGTGAGAAAGGAGTGATATCTGGGTACAGTATTTAAAGAAGAAAAAAAGTAAATGCATTTTAATATTGATAGAATTTTAAAATTAAAATAATTAGTGATTAACCAAGGCAAGTAAATGTTAACTTCTCTGACAAACCTAAAAGTTTACTTCTTTTGAAAGATGTTAGTGTTCGTTCTGGTTTTTCCACTAAATTGTCAACAGTAGCCAACTGTCTTCGTATAAAACTCCCCTAGATTAAAAGGCCTGGATAGTTCCTCACTTCAGACACAGCCCTAGGTTCAAAACCAGGCATTGGTAGAATTTAGTTATAAGGAGATAAAAATTACATTTGCCATCACTGACTCAGAGTGTAGCAGAAGCTACATGTTTAGATAAGAGCAGTGTTCTGGCATTGAGTAAATGTCAACAAAGACACAGGTTATGTGGTTTTCTAATACATATGCAGTAGGTCAGTGTTGGGTATTGATGGAATTTCAACCTCACGGCCTTCTTTCTGATTTCTAAATTCTGAAATTTCCCTGTGAGGATAATTAGATGTTGGAGCAGCTTGCCCAAGGAGACTGCAATCTCTACCTTAAGAGATTTTTTTAAAAGACAAGTGGAAAAAATCCCTGAAAAATCTGATCTGAATACAGTGCTCATCCACTTTGAACAGAAGGTTGAATGAGGGACCTCATCAGGGTCCATTCCAGACTAAATCAGTCTGATTTTTAACAGGTTGCTTGTTTTGTAAGTCTGCTATTTCCATATCACATGTACACTGCTTAGTTGTCACAGTTTTGTTTGGAAAAAATTAACTATTTTAATAAGGTTATTTGCCTTGAAAATTATTTTTTATGAAGCATAGCCTGCAAGTGAAGCTTGAAGGAGGCCTAAAAAAACCTAGTAAAATGTTATAGATAATAATCTCTTTGATAAATGCTCTATGCTGGACCAGTGTTGTCACAGAGTCACAGAATCACAGAACGTTAGGGATTGGAAGGGACCTCAAAAGCTCATCCAGTCCAATCCCCCTGCCGGAGCAGGAACACCCAGATGAGGTTGCACAGGAAGGCGTCCAGGCGGGTTTTGAATGTCTCCAGAGAAGGAGACTCCACAACCTCTCTGGGCAGCCTGGGCCAGTGCTCTGTCACCCTCACTGAGAAGAAGTTTCTTCTCAAATTGAAGTGGAACCTCCTGTGTTCCAGCTTGTGCCCATTACCCCTTGTCCTATCATTGTTTGTCACCGAGAAGAGCCTGGCTCCATCCTCGTGACGCTCACCCTTTAAATATTGATAAACATGAATGAGGTCTCCCCTCAGTCTCCTCTTCTGCAAACTAAAGAGACCCAGCTCCCTCAGCCGCTCCTCAGAAGGGAGATGCTCCACTCCCTTGATCATCTTTGTAGCCCTACGCTGGACTCTCTCCAGCAGTTCCCTGTCCTTCTTGAACTGAGGGGTCCAAGAAAAATATTAGTTATTCCTTTCTGAATCCTTATTTAGAGATTCATAGATTATTTATATTCAAAGGAAATTTGATTTTTATTTGACCTTCTACATAGCACGTTATTTCTTCACAATCTTCCTCCTGTTCTGCTTTTTGCCTTCTTTTTTTTTTTTTTCCCCTTGGTCTCTATGAAATACTTTCTTTTTACCTTGCTTTGTCAATTTTGTTACCAGTTGAGCTTTGAAGACTATGCAGTGCAAACAGTAAATTAGAATTTCTACCTTTGATTCTGGCTCTTTTTGAATCATGTTTGTGATATTCATTTACTGGGGTTTTGGAGTGTGCTGTTTTGTTTTTTTTTTTCCCCTGACTTTCCCAGTATGCAATTTTGGGTTTTTGCTTGCACTTTCCATATGATGGTCTGGCAATCCAATTTAAGCACTTTTGGACCTAGATTGCTACATTTCTGAATATCTTGTTCCACTTGTATATATGCACGTCATGCAGTGAAGATGTACCAGGTATAGTTCAAAACAAACCAAAGCATTAAAAACTGTTGACAATCCTTAACAGACCCCAATGTTTGTAAATGTTTGCAGCTTTCAGGCATATGAGTAAAGTTATATGAAGGGTATCAACCCACTGAGACCTAACAGATGAGGCTGTGTAGTCTGAAGAAGTAGATACTCTTTTCCCCATTTCCTTTTAAGAAGGCTAAGACACTAAAGAGATGTAGGTTTCGCAATGTGAGTCATCCTGTATTCTAATCATGACTGTGTGTATTTAATAGTTAAATATTTCTGCTTAACTTTAAAATAGATTCAAAAGATGCCAAAGATAATAAGGAAGCGCCTGGGAGTGAGGATTTGGAGCTGGAACTGGAGAACCTGGATATTAATGATGATCCTCTGGAGTTAGACTGTGGAGATGAGGCAGAAGATCTTACAAAAAAGCTTCTTGATGAGCAAGGTAAAAGGAATTGGATTTTAGAATTCTTTGTGGTTTTGTGATTACTTTTTTTGGACTTGGTGGTTTTTAGTTAGTAGATAACTAGTTCTCCCTGAAGTCACTATTTATTAAAGTTTAGTAACTAGAAACTTACGATTGTGGTAAAAAATGCATTCATAATAAGACATTCTGATACAAGTGAAAAGTATTATATGGAGGCTCATGTAGTGAAAGTTACTGATTTCATATAGCTTTTAAAAATAATCAGATGTAAAGGCAGTTATCTGAAAAGTGACTAGAAAGAAGTATGTAGACTACCATGCATAAATGACTTTGTCATCAAATGTGCTTAGGGTGCTAATAAAACATTTTCTGTTTTTAACTTTTGTTGAAATCTAAGATTCAGCTCTGCCTTTCTGTCTTGTTAATCATCAAAAGACTTGATTATTAATGGCTTAACACAGCAGGATTTAAGAATTGTAATGTCTAATTAGGCATAAAGGGCTGCAGATGGCACCTGTGAATATCTACCTGTGTTTTGCTGGGAGAAAGAGCAGAAAAATGTTTCTTAATTTTTCTTACGAGTTACAAGTCTTTCTTTCAGTGGTACTGGATAGTAGGAAAAGCAGCATTGGGTGTTAAGAGCCAAATTCATAGTGGAGCAAGTGAGGTTTTTACTTTGAGTCTAGTTTTTAAGACACACAGGTTTTGCTGCTTTGGATTTCCAAGGGCGAATGCAGGTTCTTTTCTTTAGTTTCTGAAGCTGGAAACTTGTTCTGTGTCTAGAATGTGTGTGTGGGGGGGGGAATCGTATCTGGTGTCCACTGACTACAGATTCTGTGGTTTAAAAGTGAAAATCTTACCTGGTCTATTGAATTGATAACCTAACCAAGCTGATGTGTGGATCTGTGTGTTTGAGCATTGAGTAGCTTGAACAGCTCTCCAAAGCCTCTCTCTGCTGGCCATAGGGATGGGTGAGGGTACATGGATCTTTGAACTGGGTGACTCTCTTGTCTACCTAAAGTTAGTTGAGCTGAAATTAATCTTGAGATTATGCTGGTCTGTGACACCTCACAAGTTCAAAGAAATTAGATAGCTCCAGAGTCAGGCTGTTTCAGGTTCCTTCTGAAAGGAAAACTGCCAGGATGATTCTATGTTATGCTTCCTTAGGTTTTTTCTTTTTTTACCTTCTTTGGAATAAATTTTCACTTGCTTTTACATTCTTCTCTTGAGTAGTCATCAGTCCATTAAGCTGGGTAAGATGTTAAGTTTTAATTGTAGGGCATTCACCTTTAGTGAGTTGTTACCCTCTGGTCAGATCTCAAACGAAACAGTGAAGAACTTGATTCCAGCTGTCTAGAAGGGAGGTACACACAGATGTTCTCTTGGAATCAAAAGAAAAAAGAGCACCTTATTCTGAATTGGTCATGCCCTGCTAGATAGGCCAAAAATACTTCATCAGTAGATACCTGAAGGAAAGTGAGTATTTCCTTCTTGTCTTTTTTGCAGGGATTCTTGACTTGATAGGAGGATGAAGCTTATTCCAAATGTAGAGACCAAGTCAAATACTATGAGTGAGGTCCTGTAGAAGTGAGGAAGGAATAACAGGAAATCAGATCTGAAATAGAAGGTGCAGTCTCTGTTTAGTTGTAGCTCACTGGGAGACAGTGCCAGTTGGAGTATGTGCAGTGGACTGACAGTCGTGCTTTTGATTGTGAAAGGAAGGTAGTGCATGTTTTGTCATAATATAAAATACTAATCATCAGTACTAGTTTCTGTTTTAAAACTGGTTATTGACTGAGCATTAGACATACTCCCACTAGAAAGCTTAATTGAAAATGTGTCAGAATGGGGTTTATTCTTTGTCATGAAAGAGCCAACCCTTAAAGAAATCTTTTTAATTTCTACTTTGTGAATGTAATGTCATTTGGCTCACGATATAAACTTCTTAGTGGAGAACTATTACTTCATGATTGTGTTTTTTGTGAAACATGGAAACTTAGTGTCTTTACAAAGTCTATACCTTTGTCAAATTTCTTTGATACTGACAAATAGCTTCATAAATTAATGATGGAAATTAATATAGATTGCCAAGTCCTTGTTCTGCTAGAAAACTAGGGTATAAATCACAGAATCACAGAATATTAGGAGTGGGAAGGAATGTTGAAAGATCATCCAGTCCAACCACCCTGCCAGAGCAGGATCACCCAGACCAGGTCACACAGGAAATCAGCAGTATGTAAATGTTATGTTACTTGAAACATATAGAGAAACACAGTGGGTGGGTGTGGGGGGTGTGTGTGTGTGTGTGTAATTCTGAATACCCTTGGTAGCAACAATATGTGTAATTAACAAAATACTGAATTTCGATGTTGTTTCAAATTCTGTGATGTATTTCCGTCTAGTGAACTGGTAGATTTTTTTCAGCCTTTCTCTTAAGTAAAATTCATTTGGGCTTGAAATTGGGAAAATTAAGTGTCCTTCAGCTGCAAAATACAGCTTTAACTTTTCTTCATATGCGCAGCATTTTTATGCCTCTGTACTTGAGGTAAGTTAGTGGTAATGTTTTACGCAAAGCCAGCGAAGAATGAAACCACTGTATTATTGACAGTATTACAAACATAAAATAGAGTATTCCTAGGTAGAGATAGGCCCTTAGTATAAAAAGGGAGGATGCAAGAGGTACAGCAGGGTCTTCAAAGAATAGTTAGGGTTGGCAGGGACCTTTACAGCTCACCTAGTCCACCTGTCTCACAGTAAATAGAGATCTTCAAATAGATCAGGTTGCTCAGAGCCTGTCCAGCCTCAGGTAAGGTCCAAGATGAAGAAAAGTAGCTTTAATTATTGTGATAATCAGGGGGGGTGTGGGTTTCATTGGCAGAAGGAGTAAGTAAATTATAGAGGGTATAGTAGGATAACTAGGGTAGACAGTACAGTCAGACAGTGGGTGTTGCGTATGTTTTATTACTTCTGCATCTCCTTCTGTTACTTCAGTCTTTTCTGCCCATCCAAATATGAGGGAGATAAGGCAGTTTGCCAAAGTATGTGTTTTTAAAGCAGGTCTGCACTGGTGTAGCAGCTCCTTTACAACATTGTAGTGCCTATTTCTGCACTTTTTTCCAAAAGTTTGGAGTCTGTAGTCAGCTAAGTTAAAGATAGGACATGTAGACGGAAAGTTGATACCGTTGAAGAGTTTTGTTTACCAGGTATTCAGCTAATTTATTTTGTTTCTCTATTGTGTTTACTATAAGTTGAATCTTAATTTTTTTTATTTTCAATATGCTCAGGGAAGAGAAAGGGAGCAGATAGCACCGGAGCTGAAAATAGTGACGGAAAACATGCTGAAAGAAGTGAGTTTTGAGGTTGTACTTAGAAGATAAAATGTAAAAAAAATGAAGCTGTGTGAATGCAGACAAAGATGTTAAGTAAGGCATGGCCAGGACGGAAGCCATCAAGGGTACTTGGGAGCAGGAGGAGTCTGATGTTAATATATACCTAGCACCGGTTTTTATAAGGTTGATCAGCAGCAGAGATGATGTGTAGAAGTGAGTATTAAATCAACCCTATTAATTTTGCTACATGGTTTAGAGAGCTAGCAAAGTTTCTGTCTGAAGAGCAGGAATTTTAAAAAAGACCTAAAATATTCATTAAGAAATATTTTTTTGGACTTGAATGACTTTGGAGACTAGATTCTGAACACATTCCTCAATGAGGCTTTGATTCAACAAGATGTTTAATATTATGCTTATGCCTAAGTTGTGCAAAGAGGGGTTCCAACCGATGATTTGCTCACAGTACTGGTTTGTACCATCTGAATATGAGGGCTCCTGCATCATCAAATTCATTACAGAAACTCACAGCGGAATAGCTCCCTAGCATTACAAAAACACTTCTGTTGTTTCCACTGACTGGGTGATACTATACAAAGTAGACTGAAGCTTTCGGGGAGAGTGGAGTTTCTAGGAGAGAGCCCTCTGTGAGGTCATATTCTTGTAAAAAATTGAAAAAAAGATGTTAAAAAGGAAGCAAGAGATTTCTCAGAAAGTATGTGTGTAGGAAAAGGGGGAGGCAAATAATTCTTGTTGCTGAAGTAGAAGATTGACACCAATCATTGCAGAATAACTTCAGTAAGTCTGTAGTGTTCTCTCATGCCCTGACAGTTCTGCTCCCTAAAAATTGCAGGATTGTGTGCATTTCAGGTTAAATATAAAAGTGTTTACAAAGAAAAAATACTCTTTCAGTCTCTGCAATGGTCATGCTGCATGATTTGATCTGCACCCAGATAGACTATTACAAATGGCCTAACTGTAATTGTTATACCTTACTACTTCTTTTATTTTTAAAAGAGATTATGCAGTTTTAAAACATGGTTATGATGAAAGACTAGAACTCAAGAGGATCAAAGTGAAAAGCAAGAAATGAACTATTTTTTTGCATGAATTGCATACTTAGAGTTACTGTTTGCCTTACAGAAGGAAGCCCTGACTGTTTCATTTCCTGTCACTGTAAAATTCTTAATATTCTGTCTTAAGTCCCAAACCTCCTTCAGGTACTACAAAAGAGCCTTTCCACTTAAAAAGGAACCACACACTGTGAAGAGAAGGACATACCTAGGAATACAATGTCAGAGTATCTGCAGCCCTCCAGTGAAGTAGAGGACCAGTGAAAGAGGCATATTTGGGAACCGTTGAAACTGAATCAAGAAAATCGAAATCAAGAGCAGGTCCTCTTGAAAGATTGTCTTGAAAACTGAGTTGTTAAGGACTTATATTTTCTTAATTTATTTCAAGAGCATTGAGTCACTTTGAATAGAAAACTGAGGTGAGACAACTAATTTCTGTAAGGGAAAGAAGAAGGTAGAACATCAGAAGGAGACAAGAAGGTGTTGCTGTAAATATGTAAATGGAAAAATGCATCAAAACAAGATTTGCTAGTAAAAATTGTCTGGTTTGAGCTATTGCGTGCATCCTAGTGAACTCTACCTCCGAGTATATGGATGATGAGAGAGTAAGGGTTCCATAAGCATTTAAAACTTCATGGTCCTCTTTTGAGCCTCTGGAACATCTTCCTTTTCTTTTTCCTCCTTTCTTAGCGAACTGTTCTCTCTTGTTCTTCTGGCCTGTGCAAGAGAGGAGGTGATGTCATCTGCTTTCATCTCTAGCATGTTCAGGATGGGGAAGCTGGCAGTATTTCTTGGAACAGTTCTTAATGTGTCTCCACCTATGCTCAACTGCTGCCCCCAGCTACCACCATAAAAAAAAAACAAACAACAAAAAACAAACCAAGGAAAAAAATGTTCTACAATGTGGCATCTTTGTTTTCTCCTTTCCTTTCAGTAACTCAAAAAAGGAACTTTGGTCCCTTATGCTAGTTTACCTTACTGTGTAGCCTGTAAAGACAAAGTGATTTTTACCACATCTTGGGCATTTTGTACTTTTATTTGGGTGCATTTTCATCACCACCACCACCACATTCACCTTTTTGAAGTCTCTGTTCTGCTTTCAGGCACCTCCTAGGTATTCATGTTACTGCTGAACATCCTCAAACTGAAAGGAAACCAAACATCACATTCCTTCTTCAGGAAGCAGCGTCCTTTTGTGTTGCTTTGGCCAAGGAAGGGTTCTTACCAAGTGTTTGTGTTTATAACTCACTGCTTTAGCTTATGTTGTGCTATAGAGCAAACTCGGCTCTTCTCTAAGACTTAGTAAAATGTGGAAAATTTTTGAAGCATAGCACATGTTTTGCAATGAAGGGATAACTGTAGGGAGACTGCACTGGTGAGACCTTCATGGTTGATATCAGAAAATCTGAATTTTAGTGGTAGAGCTGTCTGTCCTGCAGTCTTTACTTAAGTAGTGTCACTGACACAGTAACTACAGGTCACTGTCACTGCTTCCCATGTTGCAAATCACATGGAAGCATTTGCTGGAAAACTAAGTTGTCACTTGCCTCGCAATTGCTATGTGATCAACCCTCCATCCTTGTTGCGTATGCTTCTCTACTCTGGTTTCTGTGCAGCTGAAGGAATTACATTGGCCTCTGGTTTCACAGCCTCAAGTGAAAAGATGTCAAGAACACAGCAGATGAAAGAATGGCCTAAATGGACAGTTTTGATCAAAAACTCTATTTCTCCTGCAGGGCAAGGATACATAAAAAAGTAGAATCCACAAGTGCATTAAGGTGTTTTGTTTGGTTTTTCCCATATTATTTTTCCACATGTTTGGGCCTTCTTGTGGTCCTTCTTTTATCACCCAAAGGATAGCTTTCTAGGAATATGTATTTGTTGATGCTACTAACAGTATAAATTAGGAAGTAGGAACTTCATGAATAGGAAGACAAGTTTTAAAGGTGATACTTCTGACTTTTGTCAGCACAGACAATGACTTTGTTTTTAATTAAAAAATGAAATTTTGTATTCATTGTTGTATTTTTTTCTTCCATCTGTGGATGAATATTTAACAACTAAACATTACAAATGCACTATGTTTGGGGAATGTGTTTGTAAATCATTATATTTCATAGCTTAAAGATGTGTGCTGCTTGTTTGTTTTACTCTGTCAGAACAAGAGGATGAAGAAGCCAGTACTGGATCTCATTTAAAACTTATAGTAGATGCTTTTCTTCAGCAGCTTCCAAACTGTGTCAACAGAGACCTCATAGACAAGGTATAGTCATAGTTTTCATTTTTTTCCACTCTTAAAAGCTATAATGCTAGATCAAATTGATCTGAAATAAGGATTTGAAGCTTTGGAGTCTAACAGTAGCTGAATTAATTTTTAACCTGGAGGGAATACTTTTTTTTTCCCCTCACTCAGCCATTGCCCAAATACCATGTGATACTGGTTTCATCTGCCTGTTTTCTTATGTGTTAGTTGGTTTTAGAAGTAGACTTGGTTTTTCCCTTTTTTTTCCTCCTATCACTTCCTGACAAATTACTTCCCTTCTACCTAAAAAGCTGCTTTCTTCCTTGTGGTGACCCAAAGAATCAGTCTGTATTCCTGTGACTGGATATGTTTTCTAACTATGTCAGTTCTAGACAAAAAAATGAAGATTTTTCTTCATAGCTGTTCTTTAAAAATGCTTTTGAAAAGCATGCTTATTGCTTTAAATAAAAAACCACTGCATTAAAGGTGAAGTATTGTGTTGACTTCTCTTTTTATAGGCAGCAATGGATTTTTGCATGAATATGAATACAAAAGCCAACAGAAGAAAACTAGTGCGAGCACTTTTCATAGTTCCTAGACAAAGGTAAGAACTGAGTGGGAGCAAGCTGGATCCACCCTTTGACTATTTAACTTACGTATATACTTTTTAACTGTTTAAATTACTGAAGACCAGTGCATATTCCAAGTTGCATTTGTTTATTCCTGATGAGCACTTCTGGAGTGATTTATGCTGGACCACTGAAGAGATATCTAGGATTAATGATCAAGCAGTTCACCATGATATTTTGCCATAGCAGTGTAAAATGGTTTTTTGTAATTTTTCTTTTCTGGTACTTGTGTGTTCATAATGGATCTTTTAATGACATTTTTAACATGAAAGCAACAGCAAAACATAACCTTCTGTCAAAAAAGGAGAATATGTTTCAGTCAGGAGAATTTGCACTTATATGAAAACCTGTGAATAGTTAGACCACAGTGTAGTTTAGGAAGGAGGATTTCTTGTGATATGCTAATTCTGATATAGTACATAGCTGTTACAATAACCTTGTATCTCTCAGAGCTGCTTCTAGGCTGGCTGGTTTAGAGAAAGCAAGTAGAAGAGTTTGAGCCTGGCTTCTTCTGTCTGTGTAGATCTGTCCATGTAGAGTTTTGCTATTTCTCCTTGTCTTCCTTTGTGTAAGCAAGGTCCCTGCGCTTACAGGAAGAGCCTTGCTTGCAATCATTTTTGTAAATGTTAAAATAAAAATGTTAAATTCATTGGAAGGATAATATCACAGAACGTTAGGGATTGGAAGGGACCTCAAAAGATCATCTAGTCCAATCCCCCTGCCGGAGCAGGAACACCTAGATGAGGTAATGTACTTCTTTGCTCCCTGTTAAACTTGGACCTTAAATAGGCGTGACTTAAATAGGTGCAATTATGAAGGAGTCACTTTTCTTGCTCCACCTTCTTGCCCTATTTCTCCTGAGGTTGTTTTGATGCTGCTTTTAGTTTCTAATATTTCATCATCATCCTGGATTTCCTGTTGGAGTTCACACCACTTGGATTCATTTCCCTTTTATCACTGCAGGGAAATAAGTGGTTTGAGTGTCCGTTTTGTTTCAAGGCTTGTGTGGACGACTGCTTTAAATAAACAGACTTTGCTGGTTTGTTTTCCTTACTTTTAATCACTAACTTCTTGCACTGTGTTTTCAACCTTAATTCTAGCCTATTTCTACATGCCACCTGTAATAAGCATCTGCTGCACTAATAACCCTACTCTTAGCTGTATATAAAGCAATGGTTTGTTTGCTGACTGTGTGCATTAAGCTGATCTACATTGATACTAGTTTTGCAATTAGAAGTGCACATAATTTTTCATTCTCTTATGTATTCTTTTCTCTAAAAATTATGATTTTGACACCTGAGTCTTTGTGGACTTTGATAGAGGCCTGACAGTGCCTGAAATACAAATTACTGACAGAGGAGGCAGTTGAATATCTTATGTTAGACATAACAAGGTGCTCTTCAGCCCAAATTTATGATGCGGAGGAAATAACATTCCTATTTAGCAGCCTACTGGCAATCATAAAGTGTGGTTTCCTAGATACCATGAAAGCAGAAGTTACATTCCTGGTGTGTTGTGGTATTAAAAAAAGGAGATGTGCCTTTGATCAGGCTGTACTAGGAATGTGGTAAGTTGCTAGAAATGTATATCGTCTCCACATTGCCACTGATTTGTCTTCCCAATGGTACTTCCATTATCGCACAAATTCATTTCCAAAAAAAAGTTTAAAAAGTTAATTTTTTTCCTTAGGAACTCAGTAGACGCATAGACCGTGTGGCTGGCTCAAGGAGCTGCTGTTTTCATGATGTTTCTGCTCTTTAATAGTTGGAACTAATACTGCAATTAATAACTCGGCCGATCACTGTTCTTAAAAAATATTCTTAATATTAAGAAATATTAGTATTTCATGTACAATTATTTTTTAAATACCTTTCTACTTTCTGCTCTTAGATGTACTGGACTAATGAGTACTCCAACTTCCAGCTGTAAGGTCTTAAGTTCAGCTGTGTGTATCTTCCTGTTCTTTTGCCTGTGTTAGTGATGCCCGTCGCTGGGCTGCTAAGCAGGGGAAGCAGGATGTTGACGGAGTTTCTTGTTCTCAACTGCAAGCAGTTGCAATGAAGATACCAGCTGATGCAGTTGATTTTAAAGAGCAGTCTATCCTAATATTTAAGTTAGCTTTATTACTGCAGTGAGTAAAGAGGCAGGTCTGCTTTGTGTCTTGAAAGCAACATTTACAATTCTTGTGGAAAAATTCCAGGTGCATATATGTCACACAGTACTAATGGTTGCTATAAAATGCTACAAATTCACTTAAATTATTTAACATTCTGCTTCTAAGCTTTATATACTATGCACTAACAATGTTTTTGCTTCGTGTATGTCTTCACCAAGCCATGATATGTCTTTGCCTTCATTATTGTTGTTGCATTCTAGTTTTTACGAATTCCAGGAGTTTCTGCAATATCCCCCCAGGATACCATGGGAGAAGAAAGCCTGTAGTGGTTATGTTCTTGAGGAGTTTTTTCATTTACTGTTGCTTTTTTGTGAAAGGTTCAGGGGAACAATGTCCTTATAGGATGTAGATAAAGCAGTACATTTTCCAAAAGTGTTTAGTCTCCAAGTGTATCTGATAATGCTGTCTAAGTGTAGCTATTATGTTGGTAGCCATAATAAGACATTTCTGTAAAAGAGTAGATTCTGTTTCTTCTCTTGAGAGATCAGCTTTAGGAAATGTGCAGTAACAAAATTTTACCAATTTTACCAATAAAGTACAAAACTGGTTTCATGTTTGAGGAGTAATGCAGCCCCTGTAAAGTCAAAGTCCGTGTTGCCAGGGGGCTTTCTCGCTCCCACTAGAGTAAACTGGGACAAATGCAGGATTCTTCCTGACAGAAAAGGGACAGTTTTTCTTCAACTGTAGATTAGTGTTAGAATACATCATCACTGCACTGCTCTGTTGAGTACTTATGAATGGATTGCATTTACACTTTCAGCTGCGATTTGAACCTCCAACCAAACAGAACAGAAAGCCTTTTAAAAAGATTTTTTCAATGCTAGTATACAAGTGACTTTCAGATTTGCATTGGAGGATTGATTTAAAACTAAATATAAGCCTGTTAATTCAGAACCATACAGTTTGCAATAAAGTGACAGTACAGTGATTTACCTGCTTCTTTGCTGTCTAACTGAGTTATGTTCATGTCCGGATACATGTAATTGTACTGCACTTTTGTTGAATTTTTTTCAACTTCAATGTGAGAAGTTTAAAATCTGGTTTTAGGCCTTAAATTATAAACAATTTTAGATGAATGCTGAACAGTAAATAGGGGCTCTTGTGGCTTCTGAGTTTTTCTCTTCTCATCTATGGTGATCTATGAAGTTGCAAGTTTACTGAGCAAGAAATCTGTTGTTCATCATACAGAAATCTTAGCGTTTTCATTGGCTGCTGTTAATGGAGAAGTTAACTGCTTCTTGAGTCTTAAGTTCTGAGTGTTTTAACTCAAAAGATATAAATCTCATTTATAGCTACCTTCTTTCAGTTTCTTATCCTTAGAATCCTCAGTAGCAAGGTCCTTTTGTTCGTGGGCTCCCTCATTTGAGGATAAAATGGAGGGATGTGCTTCAGGTAGAGTTTATGCCATGGCTAATAAACAAAAAGTAGTTATCTGATAGCATGCACATTCCTCAGCATCGTTCTCTTCCCACTGAAGAGTGTGGGTGGCAGTTTGTACCTGTAAATACACTGCACTTACCTGGGTTATGATTATGCTTGTGAGGCAGGAGTTCTTGCTCTGTTGCTTCATTCTCTAAGCTGTCCTGGTAGAATGCCAGTTAATAAATGTACAAAACTTTGGATGCACCTGTTCTAGACAGACTGCAGTTAGGACTTTAATTGAGCAAAGGTGGTTTGGGGTGGTTTTTTTTGTTGTGTGGGTTTTTTTTAATAACACTTGAATTTACCACAAAAAAAAAAGTCCTCTTAGATATTTCACTGAAGTGCATTCCATGTCATCCAGGGATCAGATTAGACTAAATATCAATCCAAGATATGTGGTCACAATTACAGTGGTCAGAAGTAATGGAGTTTTGCTATGGTAGTTTATATTCAGGGTGCTTAACATAGGCTTTAGGGAGTAACTGACTCATCCCTGATGCTGCATCTTGCTTTGTAATGTAGAAGAGCAGGAAGAAAAAGCAATACTCTGGGTTTTGTGGGGTTTTATTTAGTTAATTTTTGCCCCCCTTCTCAAGAAAAATATGCTTTTGGAGAAAACAAAACACTACATTAGTCTTAATGCAGGTACCAGTAGATGGTGCTACTGATACTGCAGTCTCCATTTCTGAACATGAATTTTTCTCTCCTGTGAAGGGGATTGAAAGGATTCAATATCTGGTTACCAATTTCACAGTAATTGACCCAAGGCTTTTCCTTATTATATTTCACCTATTTAGAAATACCCCATCTTAGTATTCTTTCCCATGAAGAAACCTTTTGTGCTCTGTGAGTGAATAACAACAATGTGCTCTAAGACTAATTTTCCCTCAGGTATGTTCAGTTTCCAGAGATGAAATTATTAGCTCTCAGCAGGCAGGTACTCATTCAGACCAGAATACAACTTTCTGGTATTTGTCTTAAAAGAGATGCCATACGGAAATGCCCTCAATTAAAATGTACCCCCTCAATTCAGCCAAGGTCCTCTTGTATGTGTGCATGAAGTAATGAGACTTTCACTTCTTCTCCTAGAGTTAATGGCTAAACACTTAATAACATTGTAGTAATTTGTTGTGGCTGGTCATCCTTGACTCTGTGTTCAACAAGCTTCAAAAATGTAAATACAGCTTCAGTTATTGATTAACAAGAGAGAATAAAAGCTGTTAAATAGGTAACCAGAATACCTGGAATGTTTCACCAGGAGTTTTATGTGTTATCAGGACGGTGCTTAGCCATGCCTCTTCCAGGTAGTGCATTCTGATGCCTCTAATCCACGTTTTAGATATGTAATTATTCCTCTTTCTGAGACTGGATATTAAAGATCTTGGAAATGTGCCCTAGTGACACAGCAGTGGAAAGGAGAGATGAGGCAGTCATGTATGCTTTGTTTTGGGGTTTTTGTCTTGATGCTCTTCCAGTTTTACTTTGTACCAGGGCAAGCTCTGTGTATTGACTGTGCTTTTAGATCTTTTTCAGCAGCCTATTTTCTTTTTCCTTAACTTTTTCTAAAAAATTATTATCCCTAGCAGTAGGGAAACCCTTAATCCTTCAGAAAGAGGAAACTCAAGATCCGTTTTTCCCCTTGCAGGCAATTTCGCACTTGAAATATCTTAAATTTGCATGCTTCTCTCCAGTCACAACAGTAGGCTTGTTCTGCAGTTCACCTGTTTACGGCATTAGCTTACATTCTGGAAATAGAACAAAAATACTTTCTTCAGCTTGGTAAATGATATTATGGGGCCTCAGAGTGCAGTTGGTTTCCCTGCACTTAAAAGCGATACATGCACGTTTAAGCAAAGCAGCTGTGTTATGTTCTGTGTGCTGCTACATGATACTACAAACCATGTTTAAGTGTGTTTATCCCGTTTTTACAACAGGATAGAGCCTCTGATGGAAAGAAACAAGGTACAAACTGGGAAAAATACAAATTGCCCTCCAGAATTTCCGAAGTGCATGTGATAATATGAAATGGGTATAAAGGCATGTAATCAAAGAAAGAGAAAAGGAAAAATAAAGGAAACATCTATAGAAGATGTTGAAGTATTACCATTTGTGGGAGTACTAGCTGAGCTTTGGGGAAAAGAGTTGCCTTGTCATATCTGCTGAGCTTTGTTTTGTATAATAACACTACATTTATTTAGAAGTTCATTGCCTTAAAAATAAAGGTACTGACCTTCCTAGTTATGTCTGCTGCTACTTGAAGAAAATAAAATAGCACTAACAAATGGAGCTGTGTGTAAGAGTTTGTCATTTTGCACACTGAAAGGGGTCTGATTTTTTTTTTTTTTCATTGTATCCATTAACTTCATAAAGGTTGTATTCCGTAGTTAGGATGGTGTTTGGCATTTCACCTAAGGCAGTAGTTTTAAAAGGAAATTAGCTGTGAAGGATTCCAATGGGATCTGGTTATATACCTTCCTGTACTGGTATTTTTAAATGATACTGCAGTCTGAAGTGTGAGCCTATAAGATTGTATGTACGTAGTTCTGTCAGCACATGCACGTTCGCTCTTTTCACAAGCGAAATGGTACCCATGGTTGTAGACATGGATACGTTTTTGTCTATAACATCAATTGGTTCTCTATTTTATTATTTCTTTCGTTTGCAGGTTGGACTTGCTGCCATTTTATGCAAGGCTGGTTGCCACGCTGCATCCCTGTATGTCTGACGTAGCAGAGGATCTTTGTTCCATGCTGAAGGGGGATTTCAGATTTCACGTATGTTTTCTTGATTTAGTTTTTTGCATGGCGTTTAACCAATCTGTTAATTGTAATCTTTTTTGGGAAAAAAGAATGTTTGCGACTGTGTAGGTGCTAATTCTGAAATCTAGTGACTCGGTTTATTTTTTCTGTCACCCAAGCAGATTTGTTTGTAGAATACTAGATCTGTGTGTTTAATTTTTTTGCATATATATACAGACATATATGAAAAGTTGCATTGTTTGTAGTGTCATCCTTAATTTGCAGTGTTAAACAGCAATTAAAATAAACTGTGTAACAGTTACAAGGGAAGCTGCAAAAAATGGAGACTGTACTCCAGTTGTAAGTGCTAAGAGTTTTTGATTGATGAATAACTTGCATTTAAAATGAGAACTGACCTATTCTAACAGCAGATCTCCACTACAAGGTTACTATTGTAATATAGTGGCTAATACTGACAATGTAGTGCTTAAGTCTAAAATTATTTTTTTAGTTTTCATCAAAATTTCCTATGCCTCACAGATGTATTTGTCACTGTTGTTTCTTTCACCGTGTTCTAAGTTTTGTAATAGCATTGCTTGTGGTGCACAGTGATGACTCCTTCACTTTTTTCTGGTTTTTATCAAACAGGTTTCAATATTTTTTTTCTAATATTGACACTAAAAATGTCTGAATTACTCAGACTCGAGTCTTAACTATCTGAAAATAGCTCTTGTCAGAAAACCAGTTTTGTGTTTTGCTGAACATGATTATGTTTAGAAATAGAGATATGTTTGTATTTTGTGAGTAGAATTACACTGGATGTCAGTGATTTTTAAAAGAGAAGAAAAGAGAGGAAAAGAAAGGAAAGGTCTGTACTTTATTAAACCTGACTTGAAAACGCTGTCGATATTTAGTATTTCCTTAGGGACTACACCAGAGGTCATATTCAGAGACTACTTTTTGATTCT
Organism: Mesitornis unicolor; assembly: GCF_000695765.1. Lineage (NCBI taxonomy): Eukaryota > Metazoa > Chordata > Aves > Mesitornithiformes > Mesitornithidae > Mesitornis > Mesitornis unicolor. The sequence continues at coordinate 41,550 of NW_010176627.1, read as the reverse complement.
AGAAATATGAACTGTGGAATTCTTAACCACTACTTCACCATAGCAAAATGGGGGTGGCCAGCTTATAACTGGAGATATGTTAGAGGACTTAAGGTTTTTTGTTTGGGGTTAAAAAAGAAACACAGAATGTTCTGAACAAACAAGGTTGTAGGGGGACATTTAGGTAAAGATAGAACGTAAGGAATCAAATATCAAACACTTTTGAATTCTCAAGCTTATTGAGCACACTTAGGTGAAAGTGATTTATAAGAGAGGTATTTTTGAGAGCTTAAAAACAAATACTTTTTTTTTCAGGTAAGAAAGAAGGACCAGATAAACATTGAAACAAAGAATAAAACAGTGAGATTTATTGGAGAACTTACCAAGTTTAAGATGTTCTCCAAAAACGATACTCTCCACTGTTTAAAGGTTAGTGTTGTGATGGTCCTGTACTACTGTACATGTATACTGTGTATCCACGTCCTATTCCCCTTCCTGTATCTATTGCTAATGTGATCTGTTAATTGCATATGATATTTTGAACCCTGGTTTCTGTTGCTGCTGTGTGAGGAAGCTTTTACTGCCGTTGTAGACGCTAGAAAGTTTTCATTTTTTGATGGTAGGAATATGTTAAAATAAAGTTCTACCTTTGGACGTAACCAAATTGCTAATTCTTTTCTTTGGAAAACATGAATTTCTGGGCATTATCATCTCAGTTTGCATGCTGATAGTCATTCCAATTTATCTTTGATATCAAGTCCCAAATTAAAAATGGGTTTTAAAAAGGTGCATTTTAGAAAACATGCTTGAAGACTCACATGGGTTAAGATCACTTCCTCTAGAAGTAGTTTCTACTTGTTGACTCATTTGGTATCAAAGTTGAATTCTCTAAAAAATTATACTTGCTCATCATTTTTCCTCTCATGTATAAAATACTGTGAAACACAATGCTCTATTAATTTTTAGTTGTTGCTAACTTAAATAATACAGTTACATTAGATATGCTCTGAGGTTATTTTGTCCCTGTGCAACACTTATTGGGTGGTTTTCCAGTGGCAGAAATGTTAAAGTAGATACATCAGAGTTGGAAGGTTTATGGGAGAGATTATACTGTGTTTCAGTATTGTAGTGTTTTTATTCTAGACTTAGGAAGCTTCCTATGTTTCAGGTTTCTGGAGCCTAAATTTGGTGTCTAGACTGTTCTTATAATACTTTTTTAATGAGATGAATGTTTTGAGTTTTGTTAATGTCTGATCAGTGAAAACCATTTGCATTTTTTTCTTAAAGAATATGGAACATAGCGGTAGTGTACAGTCTGATAGATGCAAGGTGCTGTTTTCTGCAATTAACAAAGATGATTTTTTAACATGCTGTGTTTTTATATCAATATATACCAGATGCTTCTGTCTGACTTTTCTCATCACCATATTGAAATGGCGTGTACGCTGCTGGAAACCTGTGGAAGATTCCTCTTCAGATCACCAGAATCTCACTTAAGAACCAGTGTTCTTCTGGTAAGAGAGAAAACTCGTTTTCTTATGGAGGAGGGTGTCATACACTGAATCAACCCAATTACTACTTTTATTTTCTGGCTTTGTGGTGTGGTCTGACCGTAATGATGATTGTGACTAATATCTTAATTGTCAGTTACAAGCTCTAGTAAGTAACCTTCTGTTAATTTTTATCTTGAGTGCTTGTGGAGAATAAACTTCTTGATTCTTTAATAAAACCAGAGACATGTATGGGAGGAGAATGCATCAGTTTTCCTGAAATCTTGCCTCCTTGGTGTAGAATGCGGTTGAGATGGACTGGTGTTACGTATGTTCAAGTCCTGGCCTGTCCAGTGTTGTCTCAATTCTGAGATGGCACCTCCTGTGAGAATAGCTTTCAGGAAGTATTCTGGAGAACACCATTTGACCTGTAAATCTGTTCATCACTTAAAACGTAAATAAAGAGTTCAGTTTCTGAAGCAAAAAGCTATTACTTTTGAACTAAAATAATTCAGAGACAGGGCAAAAACAGAGGATGAGTTTGACGGAATATAGTCACTGTACCTGAACACACCTGAGATACTATTTGAGAGGGGAAAATGGTAGTGAATAGAACTGGAAATGGTAAGATATTTCAACTGGAGGTGAAGACAGTTGTGAAAGAAGTGGTTTCTATGCCCTGCATAACAATTTGAGGTTTTAAATTTGAGCTCTTGACTCATGCTCCTTGTTGCAGAGTGCTTTGTTCTCCATTTTCTAAGTTTGCCAGCTGAAGCACTTTATTGTTAAATATATTCTTTTCCATAATCAAGTCTTTTTTCCCCTGAAAACGCTCTCCCATTATCTTTAAAAGGCGCTTTACTCTTTGCTGCCATTTTTTGTGGTTAATAAAAATTTTAGAAGTCAGGAGAAGTTAAAAACCTTTGCCAGAGCTGCTTTTCCTGACTGACTACTTTTAGTCTAATGTGCTGCAAAAATGCTTCTTGTTAGCTGTATTGCTGAAATCTGCCTGATCAGTGCTAAACATAACTGAAGTCCTAAGACAAACCACAAACACTTTCGATGGCTGAGGCTTAAAGCCTTAGCAGGTTTCAGATAAAAGTAGTGGGTTTTTATGTGTTGAGGAACCAGAAAGTAGAAATGGACTAAGATAGTTTGGAATCTCTACCGATTTTAAGATGTAAAATAGGTTTACAGCCATCGCAATAAATGCATCTTCTAATGTTACCCTATTAAAACTATAGAGATAACTTTTGACTTAAATAGTGTTGTACAAATTGGGTCATAGGCTTATGGTACTGGTCAGTGTGAACCATAGGAGAGATGAGTCCCAAAGCAAGCTGGTTAGGCTCTTATGGGGAAAAAAAATTAAGTAAATATAAAGATGATCTTATCAGTGACTCCTACGGGTAGAACTAAGGCCTGTTGATCTTTTCAATAGTTATTGCTCTTACTACATAGTATGCCATCAACAGTAAAGATGCCAAACAGGCTGCATGTCTCCTATTAAATACAATATTAATTTGTCCTGATGTGTAGGAAAGTCATAGTTAAGAATGGATTTCTAATAAATAATTTTCCCTTCATTACTTTTAAAGTGTTCTGTAAGGGTGCCACAAACTTAGTGACACCGAGTGCCTTATTCTAGAGAAACATTTATGATCACATTCTGGTTTTGTGGAACTACCATCGTATTTTGCAAATTATTTAAATCATTTAAAGATTCTTCTTTGATCGGGACAACGTTTGTTTTTGTTAATAATTCTTCTTGGCAAGTCTTTCCGTGTCCTTTATGTAATTTAAATTATTAATGTAAGACTGACTTGGCTTTGGAATCGGTCTGTTGATAAATGGATTATTTGAATTGGATTATTTGAACTGGTGCTTTGGAAGGAAGATCAGCATTATCTTGATCTATGTTTCTGTAATGTAATCATGTGAAAATGTCAAATTCTTGTGTTATGCTGTTGTGGTCTTATTGAAAAAATGTTTGAAGTTTTGGTATTAAAATCTTTCTGATGCATTTTTAATCCTTTCAACTTAGACAGTTGTGTCAAATTGTGGTCTTAAGCTCTAAGGCAGGATCACTTGTATTTATATACATACAGAACTTAAGGTACACAGTGACTCATTTCTCAGGGTGACTCCTTTTACAGGTGGAGTTGAAACTGAGGGAGAATATTGTAGAGAGAGAGGCTGTGACAAAGTGATCACTTGTAGTTAGAGTGAGACTGTGTTTATCCATAGTGTGCTTCCAAGAAATTTAGTGTGTTGGTTTTGAACTGCTGGAACAAGTAGAAGGGCAGAACAGTGTAGGTAGTAAAGGGAAGGAGGAGCTGCACAGTTTGTGTCCTATTACAATCTGATAATTTAACTGTCAGTCATGCTGAAATGCTGTTTTGAATTGGACTTTTTCTGTCTGTTAGGTTTTACATGGTGACTGTACTCTCATTTTTGTGCTGCTTGCCAAAAAGTAATTCTATTTGTTGCAATGCAAATTGATATTATCTTTCCTTTTTAATTGGGGGAGGCATGAGCAAGACCGTTAACCAGAAGAGCACCTCCTAATTTTCACCAGATTTTCTTGGGTCTGCAATAATGCACCACGTGCAGAGAAGTTTTGTTACTCCCCAAGGGGAAAACCAAAACCAAAAGCAAACACTCTTTTACTGTTTTAATGGATGTTTTCGTATTGTTTGTCTCTTTTTATCAAAGGAAAACCAGAAACCTAATCTTGAAATGTAATGCTTTGCCTCTGTAGTTCTTTATTTTAGCCTAGTACAATGAAGAGCCAAAATAGTTCATGAGCTTAAACACTTTTTATACTGCAAGTTTTGGTTTTTTCCTCAGAAATGTGGTGTTATGGTTGGTCTTTCCTGCTTGTCCATCTGACTTCATGCCTTAAATGAAAAAGGACTGAAAAGCAGATGGTTGCTTAAAATGGTGATGACATTTAATAGAGATTAAGACTAATATCGTCCCCTTAGAGTTCAAATATATCCTTGGGATTGCTTAAAAAGACTCTAAATTACAGTGATTTTGAGACACATCTCTTCTGGGAAGAAACTTTTTAATTGTAAACTGTGATTTACTGTGTAATGTGCAACTTTTTGTAATGCAGAAAAATATGGAAATTATGTAGCTTTAGGGTTTTTTTAATTTTATTTGCAAGTTTTTCTTCAGTTTTTCTGATAAATGTCATAAGGCAGTAGAAAGATTATTTTTTTTCTTGGTACATCTAGAAAAATTGAAGAACTTACTAAATAATGCTAACATATATGACACAGTAAGGTTTTGGAAGTTTCTACTGTAACTGGTTTTTTTCCCCCGCATAAACAGTTTATGTACTCGATTGCTAAAGTGCTGTGCATCTGTTAAGCACCTGTAAGTGACTTTACTGCTACTTGAGAGAAATTTCCCATTTGGAAAGCAGCAGGCTTAGTTAGGGAATCAAAAGTGGAGGCCGTTTGTGTCATGGAAAAGGTTAAAAGCTAAATTCCTGAAGGTTTGTGTCAGATTGAGACCTTCCTGACAATGGATATACAGAATCTATGGGGAAAATTATTTGTTGGGTTACTATGTTACGCAAAACTGCTCTTCCTCACTGAATTAGCAGCTGAAACTCGGTGTTAAGGAGCTGTCTGAGTAGGTTTACATTTCAGTTGAACTGAAGTACTGTTTTGTAAAAGAAACCTGAAATTATTCAAGTTCAGTGGAAAGTCAACCAGAATGAAAAATTTGGCTTCTTCATCAATGATTAAAGAAGGTTTAAACTCTTTCCATGAGTTTACCGGACTGCATGAATGCAAATACTAACATTTTTGTGTGGTAGTACAGCAGAACTTGCACCTTAGTTTTGCTTATCCATTTGATGCTGTAAATTATTGTATAGCCAACCTCTATTGAATAGTAAAGTCTAAACCAGTGCAGTTTCTTTTCCTCTTTGTACCATCTTAGAGTGATTTTGAATAGATGGAGTTGTCCATAAAAAAGCATAGAGCAGTTTATAGAATTATACATGGATAAACACATGTATATAAAAATTGTTTTATAATGAAATTAATCTCATCCTCATCTTTAAATGTAAAAATCAGCAGCTTTTTATTCTTGTATGGAATTTTTAGATCCAAGAAAGTTTTCAAACTCACAAAATAAATCTTATCCAGAAATAAACCTGGAGAAAAGACTGTATTCAGTGAGGAAAGTTAGGAGACTCCTGACAATTAAGCACACTAATTAGTAATAGTAACCTGTAGTTAGTTTGATTTTTCTGGAAATACTGCTTTATGGTAGATACGATTTTCCTTGCATTTCAGCTACTTTAGTTAAGTAAAATCATGTTTTGAATAGAGTGGCTGATAATCTTACTGTTTATCTAAACAGTAACATTTGGATTTCAAGTCAAACTTTAAATAAACTTCGAAAACTTTTCTCACCACAGCTGAACCATTATAAAAATAGGGATTATAAAGAAAACTTACCTTGGAAATAGCAACACAGAACCATAGATATGCTTTGTCCTTTCTTATCTCTGCCCAGGCTTTTAACTTAATTTTCTGCAACCTTTCATGTCCCAACCCATCATTCTGTGATTGTGATATTTTTTTTTTATCTCAGACTTAACTGTAAAACCCTTTGGCTTGAGAATGCAGCATGTCAGCACCTTTAACTGATTATTTGCATTTATTTCCAGGAACAAATGATGAGAAAAAAACAAGCTATGCATCTAGATGCACGCTATGTTACAATGGTAGAAAATGCCTATTACTACTGTAATCCTCCTCCAGCTGAAAAAACTGTGAAGAAAAAACGGCCTCCTTTGCAGGAATATATTCGTAAGCTTCTCTACAAGGATCTCTCCAAGGTCACCACAGAGAAGGTAAAGCCTTTTGAAATCTTTCCAGATTTTACTGGAAATGATGTAGTATTAACTTTCAAAGAGCTTTTTTTTTTCCTAATTGCAAGGGAGATGGATTGGTTTTGTATCCCTGATTGTTAGAGTAGTTTTGTTCCTTTTATTGTAATATATGGAAGCTCTGGTCATGAACCTGCATTCTCCAGTCATTAAGTGCTGAATAAATAAAGAACGAAATAAGAATCTTTGTATTAAATATCTTGCATTCAGACTAATAGTCTACAGTTAAATACAGACTGTAAGAGCAAGGAAATTATGGATCGTGTTTGGACAGCTTGATTAGTAAAGGACAGCAGTTGGGTTACATATATAAAGCTTTCTGTAGCTACTGCAGATATGGAGGATGCTTGAAAAAGAACTGAGGTTACTTGCAGATGCTTTCAGGGATTTCATCCCAGCCATGGGAGAGAGGGGATGACTGAATATCTTGATATTTTGCCTGCTAAAATGTTAAGCTTGTCTTAAAACTTGGTTTAGGTCCTGAGACAGATGCGCAAGCTGCCTTGGCAGGATGCAGAAGTAAAAGACTATGTTATATGCTGTATGATCAACATCTGGAATGTGAAATATAATAGTATTCACTGTGTAGCCAACCTCTTAGCAGGTTTGGTCCTTTACCAGGAGGATGTTGGAATCCATGTTGTGGATGGAGTGCTAGAGGATATTCGACTAGGAATGGAGGTAAACAACCAATGTATTTGTTAAGCCATACACATCTACTTATGTTGAAAGGAAAACAATTTAAAAAACATACTTAAGGGAAAGAATAATTGGATTTTGTGGTTTTGTCTGACTTTTCTACCCATCTCAGTTTGCTTTACGTAGGTTTATTTAAATTAAAAAAACAACTCCCCCCAAAAAAACCTGAACAAACCGCAAAGAATACTAAGACAGTTACTTTGCCCCCTTATTATAGTAAGGGGATACAACTTATTCTTGCACAGTGTAGTCATATTCCTGTAACTTTGGAGACTAGCCCACATTTTGATGGGGTTATAGTTACAAGAAGTCTCTGGCCAATGAAAAATCATAGATTTAAGAGAGAGTATGTTAAATGTATTTGAACTGTATAATAACTACTAGCTGACCAGTTTTCATAAATCCTTTCAGCACTTTTTAATGTTTAATTTGGCGTAATTCGTGTAGTCGTAATTAGCCATAATTAGCCATCTTGTATTGTAACGTATTCCATCGATTTAAACTTAAAAAAATAAACAGACACAGCCTTTTACAGAGACTCTACTGTATCTGCATGATGAAGTGATTTTTTTTGTTGTTTTTTTGATAAAGGTTAACCAACCAAAGTTTAACCAGCGGCGGATCAGCAGTGCCAAGTTTTTGGGGGAGCTGTACAATTACCGAATGGTGGAATCGGCTGTAATATTTCGAACTCTGTATTCTTTCACATCATTTGGTGTGAACCCTGATGGTAGTCCTAGTCCACTGGATCCTCCAGAGCATCTCTTCAGAATCAGACTAGTCTGTACAATCCTCGATACCTGTGGGCAGTATTTTGACAGAGGATCTAGCAAACGAAAGCTTGATTGCTTCCTTGTATATTTTCAGGTATTCTAAACTAAATTTTATGTAGTTCTGTAGACTTCTTTAGCGAGCTAATGTAGGTCAGCACTATTAAGTCTTCCAGTTGGGATGGCGTAGCTCTTTGAAACAATACTGCCTGGCACTGACTAGAAAGCAGCTTTGCAGGAATAGAGCCGAGACTCCTGGACTGTATGAATGTGGTGGTAAGTTCTGCACCGTTAGGGTGATGAAGGCCAACATGCTGCATTGGCAAGGGTTTAGCCAGTGGATTGAGGAAAGTAAATTTTTTTCTTTGGCCTTCCCTTCTGCATGACACTTGTGATCCGGCATCTGGAACACTTTTTCAGGGATGCCTGATGCATGAGAGGAGAGACATCAGCAAACTGAGTCCAGTGCAGGGTCACCAAATTGATCAGGAGGCTCTCACTGCTCATGTTGTAATTTTGCTCAGTTTGGAGAAGAGAATGCTCTTTAGGTTGCTGTCCTCAGTAGTTTCTGTAGAAAAGGAGCAGCCAGATACTTCTCAGGCATTCACAGTGAAAGAATAAGAAGTAATGGTCACGAGTCACAACAAGGACAGTTCTGACTCAGTAGATGTAATGGAGAAGGGGAAAGACTTCATAGGGGGAATATTTAAACACTGGAATGGTTCCTCAGAAAATGAGGAATTCCAGTCCGTGCAGTTCATGCTAAAACTCTTTGGACTTAATTTCTTTTTCTTTCTGCTTCTCTTTAAATTATTATAAGACAAGGATAATAAAAGAAATAAAGTGATAGACTTATTTCATACCTTCAGAATGCATATCCTTCGTCTGTATATGAGATGTAAAATGATGTTTCAGAGTATGATACGGTCCTATTTTTAAACCCAAAATAAACTTGTCAGTGACGAAGTCATAATATTTTTTGTTACACCTTAACCTTCAACAAGCTTTCCTTTTGACCATGTCACACTTTAAGTGAAGATTCTGTTACTCGTGCTTATCTTCAGATGCAGTTTTTGCAACACCTTTGTGCTCAGATTATACAGTTAGATTCACTTAAGATCAGCATTCATTTTTTTAGTTTTGTTGTAAGGGGTATGTGCTAAATTTGTTATGAAGCAGTAGTAGTAGTGATGTAGTGATATAGAAGTAGTGATGTGAGATCTTTTGCATTTTCTATTGTACAAACGTGGCCAGGCATTACAAACCTCATAAGTTAGTTTATAAATGCCAGTATGCATTTAACTTATTTGAATATTTTGTGTTCTAGCGGTATGTTTGGTGGAAAAAAAGCCTGGATGTTTGGACAAAAGACCACCCATTTCCTATAGACATAGACTACATGATCAGCGATACACTGGAACTGCTGAGACCAAAGATAAAGCTCTGCAATTCTCTGGAAGAAGCTATCAGACAGGTGCAAGACTTGGAACGAGAATTCTTAATAAAATTAGGTAAGAAAATGTACAAGGGAAACAAGGTATTTGTCAATTCTTGTATTTCCTCAAGTTATCTTTTGTATGGTGATGATAGGTAACTTGTTATTCTCGCGATACGATCTTTTTATTGTAGTGATAGAAATATTTTTGTACAACTTCTTTGTATTTTTCTGATCACCACAGAAATCGTATAGAATCTTCGTAACTGTCAAGTGATTGAGTGCTTTAAAAAAAAAGTTACTACGTTAATATGAATGCTGTTAATGTAGTAGTATTTGGAGTGGAGGAGTGTGCGCGTATATATTAGTATATGGAGTAACATGGTGTGAATGATGATGAAGAAAGCTGTTAATCAGAAAAATGTAGGAAGCACACACTGCTACAAAAAGCAAGGAGTATCTGCACACTCAGTTACTACAGGCTGTGGTTGGTGAACACTGATGGAAACCAGCTTGGGTGTTTTGGTAGATTGGTTACATGCAACTCCGTGTTCCTCCCTTTTTTTTTCTTCTTAAAATGTATCTGTCGGTTAGGACATGTTCTACCTGCTTGTTCTGCTAAAACTACAGTGATGTGCAGTTATAAATATTGCTGTGTTAAAAATCAGTTAATTTCAAGGAGAAAGGAGTTGGGCTTGCAGCACAGCTCAATTGACAAAATACCGGTTGTTGTGTATCTAAAACTGCTATCATCCTATTAACCTTTAAGCCTTTTAAATGTATCAGTTCTTAGTAATTATTGTATACTGCTGTGCTCGTTTCTCATTAAATGGAGTTTTCTAATATTCCACTTTTATTTGAAGACAAGCTTGGTCATGAAAAGCTTTTATATGTAAATGTTACACTTTACAAGTATTAATTATAGCCTTAATAGCACTTCATCTAGTTAGACAGGTTCCATTTTTAAGAATAACCGTTTAATCCAGTGCGATGATTATGTGTAATTGCCAGGTGAAGCGTTGCAACTTCTGTTCTAGAAGGAATTTATATTTTAATATGCTGTTCATGTAATTGGCATGTCTTAAAATTATGTGTGTAACAACTGAAAATTGCTTGATACCTTACGCACAAAGTAAGCTAAAATGTCTTGAGGGACAGAGGTGGCAAGCAGGTCAGTAAGAAAAACTGCAAGATGAACTAAAATGGAGTGAGAGCTGTCAGTCCTGTCTGAAGTAGGATGAGCACACTAAATTATACTTCTGGAAGAGATTCTGATTTCCTAAAGACTTTATATAGGCATCTATATCCTCATGGGTTCATGTGCAGCCTTGGGGCATTAGAAAAGAGTCAGAAATGTTTATTACAGGCTGAGAAAATAGCTGCTTCGAAACTGTTAATTGACAGCAGTGTGAAGGACTGGAACTAAGACTGCAGGGGCTTGGTGTCTTTTGGGCTCTGCTGGTTTTAGAGAGCGTCTGTAACTTAGGCTCGTGTTTCAGTAACATTGCATGTTGAGTTTGAGGATATTTTGAAGCAGTTTGCACGGTGCAACTTCTTGATTGCTGTTCTATGGGAGATTTTAAACGTTATGGAAAACGTTTTCCTCCTCTTCTGGCAGGGTAATTATTACCCTTCACGAATAATGTAACTATATAGAAAATGTTTCATTCAAAAGTTAAATATTATGACTCATGGGAAATTTTAGTGTTCAGTAACAATGAACTTCTGATCTTCCACATATAACTTGTGTGATTATAAGCGTTCTAATTATTGTTGTAATTATGTTCTAGTTTCTTGTTCTAACTCTTTCTTTACCCAAATTTCAGGAATTGTGAATGACAAAGATTCCAAAGATTCCATTACAGAAGGAGAGAATCTGGAAGAGGATGAAGAGGAGGAGGAAGGTGGAGCAGAGACAGAGGAACAATCTGGAAATGAAAGTGAAGTAAATGAGCCAGAAGAAGAGGTGAACTTAATAACTTATCTTACCTCATGTAAAAAGAATGAATAGTAAATATTTTGATTACTCATTACTTTCTCAAGCCCTTCCATGTCACAGAGTTAGCAAGTGAAATGTGGGTATGCACAATCCAGTCACTACTCTGAAGTTATTTCCATCCCAGTTTTGTACATATACAGAGTGTCTGAGGCTTATTCCAGAGAAATTCTAGCAGAAACTTGAACCTGACAACTTTGCTCAGGATATATGCTGCTTCTCAACAAAAAAGATGTCTTCAGTTTTTGGCATGAAAACAGTTCAGATAAAGATTATCTGTTGTGGTAGCAAATGTATTGACTAGATGTCAGAGCAGTTGTGCAGGAAAAATAACAGGTGTATGCCTGTATAATATGAATAAATAAAAAATTTATGGAGCGTAACAACCTTCCTTGTTTACTGTGCCAGTAATCTTTTAAATAAAAAATGGTGAGGCCAATAAAAAAAGACGTGTACATAGAAATTCTAACTTGTCACAATGACACAGCAAAGTTGACGTGTTAGTGGTAGTGTTATGAACAAATCAGTTCATCAAGGAAATAGGAAACACATTTTCTCCTTATGCTTGGGTTGGTTGGTTTACTAGTAAGCTTTCTTTTAGTCTGTGCTGCTCAGCAGTAAAGTTGCTGAAGTTTGGCTGGGTTTGTGCCTTTACACACAAATTAATAATATTAGAATTGTAAAAGGATGGGGAAGGGACCTTTAGAGATCTTCTGTCCAGCCTCTCTTGCTCAAAGCAAGGTCACCTGTAGCATGTTGCCTGAGGCAATGTCCAATCCAGTTTTGAGTATCTCCAAGGATAGAGGCTCCACAATCTTTCTGGGCAATCTGTTCCAGTGTTTAAACACCATCACAGTAAAGGGGTTTTTTTTAACTTACATTTAAGGAGAATTCTTCAGCTTGTGTCCATTGCCTCTGGGTCTGTCCTGGGCACCACTGAGAAGAGTCTGACTCTCTCTTCTTTTTTCCCTCCATTCAGATATTTATACACATTAAGATGATCTCCCTCGACCTCAAGCCTTCTGTTCCCCAGACAACGCCATCTCTCTCAGACTCTCCTCCTATGATAGATGCTCCCATCCCTTAATCACCTTCATGGCCTATTGCTAGACTTGCTCCAGTATGTCCATATCTGTGTTATACTGGGGAACCCAGAGCTGGGCACAGCACTCCAGATGTGGGTTGCCTGTGCTGGGCAGGCAGGAAGGATCACCTCCTTCAAGTTATTGTCAGTCCATTTCTCCAGCTTGTTGAATTCCCTCTGAGCAGCAGCACAACTGTCTGCTGTGTTAGCTGCTACTCTCAGTTTTTTGCTATACACTTGTGAAAATGTCAGAAAGCCAAGTGAGTTCAGAGTGAAACACTGAATACAAAACAAATTTACTAAGACTGAACTAAACAAGTTTGGGTGGGGGCAGAGTAGGAAAAGTGCAGAAAGTGTGTATGAGGAATCAGATGCAAGTGGTCTTTTTTGCTTTAAAACAGTCAGAAGTTATTCTCAAATTTTAAACATGTAATATTTCAGGAGGGCTCTGACAATGAGGAAGAAGATGGTGAAGAAGAGGAGGAAGAAAACACAGATTACCTTACAGACTCCAATAAGGAAAATGAAACTGATGAGGAGAATACAGTACGTATTGTTTCTTTAGATAGGTGAATTGACTTTGTATCTTTGGTTTTCTTGACTGAATGTTTCTTGCTAATGCTCCTTGTAACATATCTGGGCAAACACAGCAAGAACACTCCCTGCTAATCTTTCAAATAGGTTTTGGAGCTTATTTTTGTATTTTCAAACTTTCATTATTACCTTCTAAAAATATTTATGTCATCAACTTTACTACAACATGTTGTCACAGGACCGTGCGCTTTCACAGGTAGCTAGACTGGAAAAAAGATTGCATAAATGATGGTTTTGCAATGGTAGCAAACTGATATGGTACAACAAGGTAAACTAGTTATTCTGTACTAGATCTCAAAACTGAAAAGGAGACAAACCAAGAAGTGCAAAATTTCTAAAATATAGATTTGAGATTGGCAGATTATAACACCCGTAGCAGAAGAACTCATCTGGTGAGCCTGACTTGCAGTTACGTAGTAAGGAAAGCAGTGGTCATTATAGAACAATGTGCTGGGGTATTGACTTCAAACATTTTTATTGTAATTAGTTTCAAATACTAAAGGACAGTATTCATCTTGAAAAGACCATCTAACTTTATGGATTTAATGGAAAAAGTTAATTAGGTGTGGTAGGGATAGAGACTTTTCTTTGTGTTGTTGCTATATCTAGAATGGGTATATGTGCATCTGTACACATAGGCCAGCATGTCAGAATGAGCAGCCAGCCTTCATAATTACTGATGCAATGAACATCAGAAAATATTTCTTCAAGAAAATAATCCATACTGGAAACTTTAACAATTTATTTATTTAAGCTTTTGATTATGTATGAGATAGAAGCAGTAAGGACTTGAATATTCATATTTCTCGATCTAATGTAATGAAAGCTTTTTTTCCCCATTGCAATAGGAAGTAATGATTAAAGGAGGAGGACTTAAGCATGTCCCTTGTGCAGAAGATGAGGACTTCATTCAGGCACTGGATAAAATGATGCTGGAAAATCTTCAGGTATAAATATTTATTTTCTTAAATCACGGTAATTTGATGTACAGCTAGCTTGATTTGATGTTTCTTAAAAGTAAATAAAAGATTAATACATGGCTTACCATGTTAAAGAACATGGATTTTCTTTTTTTTTTATTTGTGGCCTCTTCTCTGCAATTGTCATGTTTGGATAAGTAGCTTTTGGTAATACAGCTGTTAATTGTATTGTTTGCCCGGCGACTGACATACTGACAGATACTTTATTAGATGAGTAATAACTGCATCAGACACTATGCAATGCTTCTGAATTTTTATTGTAACCATGCAAGGACTATCCAAGCCTAGGTTTTAATATGTTTAAAATTACATTTAAATTTACATAACGTCTAAGTCCTATTTTTTTTTCAGTCACATCGAGTAAATATTTGAGTATTGCAAGTCCCGTATGAGGAATACATTAATAACTTGCTACAAAAGATCTTGTATGTAGAATGTCTGTTCCCAGGTGTGTTTGATCAAGTCTCTAGATTTCTTTACTTAAAGGTTAAGGTTTCTAAAATTCCTTTGAAATTTGAAATATTCCATCCCTGTAACTTCCTTCTTCACAAGCAAGGAAATCAAGGGAAGATGTAATAAAGCCCAATACATTTATTTATATATTACTTTGTTTTCTTGGGAGGTTAAAACTTTTCTCAGTCATGAAAACACAAATATTTCCAGACTGACATTTTTAGCATCTGGTCATTAACAGAATTTACTTTTTTTAATAGCAACGGAGCGGTGAATCTGTGAAAGTACATCAGTTGGATGTTGCTATTCCTCTACATCTCAAAAGTCAGCTCAAGAAGGGTCCCCCACTTGGAGGTGGGGAAGGAGAGTCAGAGTCTGCAGACACGATGCCATTTGTCATGTTAACACGAAAAGGCAACAAACAGCAGGTAAGAATTCATGTAAGGCTTAGATATTGCTTAAATAACTAACTAAATAAAATCCTTTCACTTTTCTGAAAGTCACACTGACTTCTGAAGTTACAGAACGGTTGGGGATTTTTTTTCATCCTTTTATCCGATGAAGATGCGGACATCTTAATCTTGATAAATAGAAAATAGCATGTGTAATTTCTTGGAATTTTTGTTGTTAATAGAAACTGGGTAGGAAAATTCTATGGTTAAATTATGCCATTACTTACTACATTTCGTGATCACACCAGTGGGACAGTGGTAAGCTTTATATGTAGATTAAACATAGTGAAGATGAATGCTTGCAGTTGGATGACTGTCATTGGAAGTTAAAAGGAGTAGAAAATAAGGAATATTCCAGAATCTTCCAAGATTCTACAGATTTTTGTGAAAACACATTCAGCTACAAATCAAGATATACGGTGTTTGCTAAATTCCATTTCCTAAGTAACTGCTACTTGGTTGAATTTGTTCAACTTGGAAAAAAGCCATTGTCTCTGAAGGCTTTTTTAGGGGACTGTACCAGAATGTGCCGAGATAATTTCTCAGAGAAACCTAAATGGAAATCATGGTGATAAAACAAATAAAGCTCTTGCTTCATGCAACGAAGCTATATATTTCTCTTGGCTCTTTTCAGTATGTTTGAATTTTCCTGGGTCAGCAAATGCACAGTATACAAATCAACACAACATTTTTTCACATGCATTTCTCATCATGGTTTAGGTCCTTTAAAACACCTTTTCGTTTTAGTTGTATAAATTGATCATGAAAGTTAATGACTCTAGTGACTTTGTGGAAAGCAAAGCCAAGATGGTGTTTTATTGCACGCATCTCTACCTTTCAAGTGTTTAGATCTGTCATCCATGCCATTACTTCATTTTGACTTCTGTTACCTGAACTGGGACAGTAGTATCACAGTTGAGGTATATAAAGCTAAAGTAGAATCTTTTTCCACGTGAAATGCACTTTAAAAATCTGTGTAGAAAGTGAGATCTGTTTCCATAAAACCCTTGAACTCTACTGAGCGTGTGAGATTCCCAGTCTGGTTTTAGACCTGTTAAGTAAGTGCTGTGCTGTGTGCTCTGAAAATGTAAATGGTGCTACTTAGAGTGGGCATGTGCATACTTGCATTTAGTAGTGGTGATTAAGTGATTTCCTTACTACATTTGGTTACTTTCTTTTCCTGGAATTTGAATGTTGTATACAAAGCTCTACAGAAGTTTTGAGTGGGAAATTGCAACTTTTGTCCTTGGGCTGAGAAGGGAACACCATTTTAAAAAAATTTAAAAAAACTGATGTTTAGCTTCTTCAGGATAATTTACTGGTAGTATCTGTAGTCACCAAGAATTTTAAGTTGTTCATATTCTGTGTGAGAGGAAAATATTGCCAGTGTGTGGCTTGAAAAAGAAAGCAGAACTTGTTTGAAGCTTTCCCTGCTCCTCCCCCAGTATTTGCTTTCAGGAGTAGGCTCTTCCTGCCAAAACTGCTCTGTGTTTCTAGAAATGTAGAAAACAGTTGCTTTATAGACTACTTCAGTTCTTGAGTCAATGAAAGGCTTCTTTGTCCATAGTTCTGTAATCAGGAAAAAAAAAGTCTTAGTAGTCAGTTTTAATAGAAAAATAAGCAGGAAAGAAGAGGTGGAGTTGAAAAGAAAACAATTATTCCTTCTTATAGTATTTTATTTTAAATCTGCATGAGCAGAATGTGCACAGAGTTTTGAAGTGATGGATTCATACTTTGCTGTTAAGTTATAGCTGTAAACTTTCAACTTTTTAAAAACAATCAGAAGGACTTTGCAGACAGCCTGGCAGGCTGTAGGTAACTTCTCAGCTGCAGTCGCTGGAATGAGAAGTGTCATCACCTCACGACGACATCAACCTCATCTCTTGCTGTAGAATCACGTAATCATTTGGTTGGAAAAGATCATCAAGTCCAACCACAGCCTGTCCACCAGTAAACCACGTCCCTAAGCACCTCATCTACCCATCTTCTAAACACCTCCAGGGATGGTGACTCCACCACTTCCCTGGGCAGCCCGTTCCAATGCCTGATAACCCTTTCAGTGAATAATTTTTTCCTAATATCTAATCTAAACCTCCCCTGGTGCATGTTAGCAATTGATTTGGTCTCTGTTCTTTGTCAGTGGTGCTGCTGAAACTAGAAATCTTCACTGTAAGAAAGTACTTACTGATGAAAAGGGAATATGCTGTACTTCCTTTCAGAGGTTGATGTAGTTGAGGTCCCGTCACCAAATACTCGGTTCATGTGCTGGTGTTTGGCCAGATTTTAGTGAATTAATAGAAGTAATAGTCATTGCAGGCTGGTAGTAGCAAAGTCACCATATTTTTATCCATTTTTGTCACACTGTGACTTACAAAAACAGGAAAAAGCAAGGATGTCAGGTATACCAGTGTCTTACAATAGACGTCTGGGTTTTTTCCCCCATCAGCTGCAGTGATGAAGTTGTATGACAGCTTATAAAACCAGTAGCAGTAGAACTGAACATGATTGTTGGAAATTAGACTATGGCATTCATACACAGGCCATGAGAGAGGGTGCGGAAATAAAGAAGTGTTGCCATCATAAAGGATCAAGCTGAGGTCTGTCTGATAGCATTTGGTATTTTTGAAACTGTCCAAGAAGTTTTATGCCAGGTAGGTGGGAACTGAGGTGAGCTTTAGACAGCAAAAAGAAAGTCACCTAGTGTCAAGAAATTTGGTTAATGTCCAAGACAAAAGATTTCCTTTTTATTTGAAAGATTTTTAGCAAGGTTCCTCAGACAAATAATAATACCCATAGAATTGTCATGTCTGTCCTTGAATGTGAAGTTCTTTATTTCAGTGATGTTTTTATGAAATAGTTAATCTAGTCTTCTGAATGATATTTTTTGGTCTTTCTTCAGTTTGCCATCTTCTGAGCTGAAGTCTTTGCTCTGTCCCCATCTCACAGATTGTATAAGAGGTTTTCAGTATACCTCTTCAGTGCTTGCAATTCGGAAGTGTTTCATTTGCTCAGTAATCATCATATCCTTTAGTAATTGTCATCACCGATGTGATTTCAGATAGCAGCCGTCTGATTGCCTTGAGATAATGACTCGGTGTTATTTTGTTAATTACCAGTCTGGTTTTGTATCTTTCTTTCATTTGCACCTTTCTATATTTCAGTTTTCTTTTTTTCTACTTTAAGCATCCTGTCTGAAAGCACTTACCAATCCCATTAAGCCGATAAATGAATAGAACAGAAAAAACATAAAGGGCGTGATAAGATGGATGAGAAGCTTAATGGTGAAACTAAGGAATGGCTTTTACCGTGAAGTTCTGGCAATGGGTTAGTTATTTGTGTAGTTTAGTAAAGCTCATTTGACAGTTATCAGGGAACATGCATAGTCTGCTCAGCAATAAGCAACTAAAATGTTTCTGTTGAGATTTCAAGAACTTTCATTTTTATTCTTCCCCACACGCCTTAATAACAACCTTGTATTTATGTTCAGTATAATTATTATTACCCAACCCTCCAAAAAAAAGAATCTTTTGACAGATTTGTCTCATGCTGGTCTTTTCTCCCAGGTGATGGGGGATAGAACAAGGGGAAACGGCACCAAGCTGTGCCAAGGGAGGTTCAGGTTAGAGATAAGGAGGAAGTTCTTTACTGAGAGGGTTGTCAGAGGCTGGAACAGGCTGCCCAGGGAGGTGGTGGAGTCACCATCCCTGGATGTATTTAAAGAGCGGGTAGACGAGGTACTTAGGGATATGGTTTAGTGGGTAGACAGGAGCGGTTGGACGTGATGATCTCAGAGGTCTTTTCCAACCAAGTGATTCTGTGATTCTGTGATCTAAATACATCTTCTAGTTGATAGGGTTTTACTATACCCAGGTTTTTCTCAAGTCTTTGCAGGAATCCGCCTTAACCGTTTCAAGCGCAGTTTAGTTTCAAATGCTGCATCTGAGTACTTGGTGTCTTCCCACAGCCCTTGTTCATCTACTGCTGGGGGGTACTATTACCTAATAGATACCTTGAGATTTCTTAGTAATGACTGCATTAAATACCAACCATACACAGAGTTTTTGGTAATGTATCTTTCTGTCTGTGGCTTTTGACAGTTTAGCTGAAAAGAACATGTAGAAATTTGCCCCTGCCTCTATTTCTGCAGAAATAGATCTTGGATGACAAGAACAAGCAACAGGATTCAGAGTAGTTCCTGGAATATGGAGAGTGATTATCCTGAAATGCATTACCCTTCTTGTAGGGCAGAAATATTTATTTCTAATGGGCATGCAGTTGAAGGGGGAAGTGAATTTTTTCTAAATATGTTCACAAACTTTAGCATTAAGTGGTTTCTGAAAGCAACGCTTCAGTTGCAGATAAGATTAAGAATCACTTCTCTGTTTTGGAACAATTGTAAATAATTGTTCTGCAGAAATAAGAACTTGGATTTTCTGAGTCTGGGGAAAAAGAAAACATCTTCCCTTTGCCTCTGAAAATCTCCACTGTAGTCTTCAGAGAGAGGATGCTTCTGCAGGAATAGTACCAAGCTTATGTTTAATGTAGCTTATGGCAAATCAGATGATGTGTTTGGCTATGTAGTGTGGATATTTGGGTGTGGGGGAGGAGGAAAAACCCCTACACTGAAAGGGTTATCAAAGACTGGCACAGGCTGCCCAGGGAGGTGGTGGAGTCACCATCCTTGGGTGTGTTTAAAGGCCGTCTAGATATGGTGCTCAGGGACATGGTTTAGAAGGGGGCATGGTAGAGTTAGATAACGGTTGGCCTTGATGATCTTCAAGGTCTTTTCCAACCATAACAATTCAGTGATTATATGAAAAGATTAGATTTTATGCCACAGTTTTCTCCAGACTAATAAGAATCACTGTGGAGCGAGAATCATTTGTAAAAGGACGAGCACTGACCAAGGACTGCTGGAGGCTGTCTGAAATTACTGGAATGCTTCTCTCTTATCACAAGGGATAATGGTACAAATCCTGCTCGGGGGCTTCATCTCTTTGGAAGAAACCTTTGGAGGGAGATGCAGCTTTCCAAACCAGTGGTGGTTTTACCTCAAGATCAGTATAATTCACCGTCAGGGCATTGGCTTGTATGAAAACAAGAAATAAAACACATAGCTCTGTGTTCTTGGTGAAAATTTCTTAACTTTGTTCCCATAAACACTGTGTGTAATAGTCTTTTTGCCTTAGCTGTTCTTCTACGTTCTGTGTGCCTTCAGGGTTCTGAATATCTCATATTTTCTCATGCTTCCCTCTGTGAAGTAGAGTTAAAAAATAAAAGATAAAAAGAACAGACTACACACTTTCCAGTAGAAACTTCTGTAGAAAGTATCTCATCAAGATAACCTAGAAATACCCATAACCTTTCCATATTTCAGATTGTTTTGTGGTTTGGTTTCTGTGTTCTGTTGTTTTGGTTTAGGTTTTTTTTTCTGTGATGGCCACTTAACTTCTTTTCGTTTGCAGTTTAAGATCCTAAATGTACCAATGTCTTCCCAACTTGCTGCAAACCATTGGAACCAACAGCAAGCTGAACAGGAGGAGAGAATGAGGATGAAGAAGCTCACGTTGGATATCAATGAACGGCAAGAACAAGAGGACTACCAAGGTAACAAAAAAAAAGCCAAGTATTTAATTTTTATTTTCAGAGGAACTTTTGTGGATCTGTGGAAAGTATTATTTGTGAGAATAAGCAGTTCAAGTTCTGAATTTTGAATACTTCGTGGGAAACCTGTATTTTAATTTTGGTCAGTCATTATTTACTCTCTGGTCTTTGTGCTTGGAGAAGTTTTTATAGTTCCCATAAAAAGGAATTTTCAAGTGGGCCTCAACTCTCAGGATTTCCTTTTATTTCGGGAAAGGAGAAGAGCTGAGATTGTTTCATTAAAAATAAGATGACACAAAATTAATCTGTAGCATTATCTCCATTACTTCAAGACGATTGAATTGGATACAAGTGGAGTTAATTCTATGCAACTTAAACTCTGCTTTTTAGACGTTAATAGGTATTTTAGATATCATTTAGAGTCTTCATCAGTCTTGCTAAGACTTGCAAATACTAAGAGGTAACCTTCACCTGAGAAATAAAAACCGTGACCTCAGCTTCATATTGCTAAAGGCTCTAGGAGTGCTGCAAATCTGAAGTATGAGAATATATTAAGAAAATGAAGGTTTCATACAGATTATATGGTTTGTTTGTTTTTTTTAAAGATCTGCAAGTCAGACATTTTGTAACCTGAGCAGATTGAAGCAAACAGTTATACAACAGATCATACAGCCCCTAAACTGCTGCACTTGATGTGAGTGGTTGTTGGGTGCTTTGGTTTTGTTTCTGATTTCAGGGGGGGAGTTCTTGGGTGTTTTTTGTTGTTTGGTCTGGGTTTTTTTCCTTCAGAGTCAATTTTCCTTGGCTTACTTGGATAGTAAGCAAAGCCAGACCAGTGAAACACTCAGTTCTTCTGTTAGTATTTCTATTTAACATCTCCAAAGTTCTTGCTGTATTTTTAATAAAGATGTTGTGCTTTGATAATCACAGTATAAGAAGTTAATTAGCAGGAAATCTCATTTAAGGTATTTAGTGAAAGGTTGTCATTCATCAAGAAATGAGAAATTTAAATTAAAGCAGCTCTGACTCTGAGAATGCTGTGGAATCTCACAGTCCTTTCAGAACTCTGATAGTACAAGAACTAAACTTGCAATGTAAGGAGGAGTATTTTTCCAAAGTGAACGTCTGCAGAGCTTTGAAATGGTAACACAATATATTCTGAGTATTAAACATCATAATCAGCTTAAAAACTTCTTTTCCAAGATGCTCACCTCTTGCAAAGCCCACTCATGAAAACGCAAAAGAAACAGTAGGCTCTGGAATGAGACATTTAAATGCTTTTCCCAGGCTTTTTGTGGGTTTTTCCTCATTAATATTTCTGATATTTGTACTGATAAGGGCATTTAGGGTTTTTTGCTTTGTCATATGACTTAGTGGGTATCTTTAAAATAAATTGATTTAATCTAGGATTTTATAGTGGCCAAAATCACATTGATTTTGTCCAAGAAGAATGAATCAGACAACTGATACCAATTGATAGCCAGCAGTAGGCTTTTTTGTCTTATTTTCTCATGGATTTTCTAGGTACTGTGTTTAAAGCGTTAATATAGCAGGAAAATCAACAGAGAAATTTTTTTTTAATAACTGACATCCATTTTTGAAAACAGCTGTTGATTCTTGTTTTATTAACCTGGGTAATATGCACAGTAAAACCAAACTAGAGAGGACATTTTAATCAGATTAAATTAGAGAAGCCAAATTACATTCTTCTTTGGAACTATTTTTTATTTAGATTTTGTGCAGCTGATCCTTTTGAAGAGTCAGCTTGCCTCTAACAAGTTGGTACATAGCCACTGAAAGAAAAAGCTGGTTTTAAATTTCTCTTTCAAGCTTTGAAGTTACCAAGGGAGGAAGAAGTCTCAATTTCTTAAAGAATGCCTCAGGCTTGTCCTAACATTTGTACATAGATTTGTTTTTTTTCATCTGCTCAGGGTGGCTAATGTTCACCAATGTACTTCAAAGCAGCATCAGATAATTTTTAATACTTCAGCAATGTTTATTAGTATAAACATTTTTAATTTAATGAAATATTAGGAACTGGATGACTCTCTAATTTAGGAATATACTAGTCTGTAGGTTGTTGGGGTTTTTTGTTTAGTAAAACCAAAGATGGGCAACACGCCTTCAGCCTTGCTAATGCATTGCACTCCTTTGCCATTTCTTCCTCGTGTTATCTTCTCAATCACTCAACTTTGCAGCTGTGACTTTTCACAAACCCTGGTATTTTCTTTCACCTGCGGTGTGGCAAACCGAAGAGGCGGGCATGCACACACTTGCTCCTTCCTTGCTTACTTCTAGCACCCGCCTGGCAGTGTACCATAACCTCTTCTTATTTTCTTATCATTGCCAGCAGAGATCTCTCCTGGCACCCAGGATTGTTTTGAAGATGTTATTTCATGATGTTTACAAAAATAGACTCTCGGTGTGTTGAATGGCTTGCTTTGCCTTTTGCAGATGTTTATAGAGGAGCATACAGAGCATGAATACATGGTCTATTAACAGTTGACACCAATATGATGTATTAAATCATTCAGAGTTTCCCAGTTTCTCAAAGACTGGTGACTAACTCACTGAAAGTGTCACATGCATTTTATAAATGACAAGAGGATCTCAGTAGAGTCTCCAGTTTTGCCCTGTGCAAGTCATTGAGAAGAGCAGTGTTTTTCTTGCAGGTGTTGGGTATGTGTCTCCAATGAGATTACCAGAGATTAGAGAACCAGACAGAGCAGACTTTCAAACATAATCTGTTTAACAGCTTATTCCACTTTTCCCCTTCGTTTATTCCATCTGTCTGTTTGCTGAGCAATGTAGGTGGTTGCACAGGTGGGCTGTCAGAAGTACTTTCCATTTGGTGCACTAACATATGGATAGAGGTTACCTGGAGGTTCCTATGATGTGTTTGTAATTAATTGGTACTTAATAACCAGTAATTTAGCCTCGTAACGAGCCATCTTTTTATCATTAAAAAATGTAATTAAATTTTAGAAATTAAGTTTTACCAAATGCGAACACAACAGATGCCTAGCTTAAACTGCTCAAAAATTGGATGTTCAGGGCTAATCTGGGTAGTGGAAGCTTCTTTCTGCACTCACCTATTCCTACTGCTCATGAAATTAAAAACTCCCTCTGTGAGGCAGCTGGTGCAATGTAGGTCAGCTGAGTCACCCTCTTCTCTGTGAAGGATCCCATTATGGCAAGCTTAGACTTAAATACCTGACTTCTCAATGCCTAATTTTAGGACAGGTTTCTTGCTGAGTCTTTAATTGGCAGCAGCATTGTCCAATTGTTACTATTTCAGGGTAGTTTGATGTTGTGGCTTCTCATGCTGCGGTGAAGCTTTGTCCCTGATCATTGATAAAGAAAGTGGTGACGGATATGTTTAGAAAGAAAAGGTCACAGCCCCTTCCTTAAGCACCTGTGATGAAAATCTTTGCTGGCGGTTCCCTCTGTAAGAACATCTGGAAATGCAAGTTCACATTATGGGGTAGCTTGGATTTGGCAAAGGTATAATTTTAGTAATTTTTTTATTTTAGTAGGTTTTTTTAAATCAGCTCTTGTGGAATAACAGAAGTATTAACCCTAAAGTATAGCAAAGTGTAAACGAGGTGTCTTTTTTTACTACACGGCAGTGAGATGTGCTTGTGTAAATTCCTCTTTGAATACATCTTCTGTGCATCTTTTTAACTGTCTTCTGTGTGAAATTACAGAAATGTTGCAGTCTCTGGCACAGCGTCCGGCTCCAGCAAATACTAATCGTGAACGGCGGCCTCGTTACCAGCATCCGAAGGGAGCACCTAATGCAGATCTAATCTTTAAAACTGGTGGGAGGTAGGACAATCTTCCTTTAAATGTGGTCATTCTGGTTCTAGACAAGTCATTACCTTCATAATTGAAACAGATAATGATCGATGTAGTGCAAGTGTGTTTGTTAGTAATTTCCATTCTGTTAAAACAGCGTTCTGTTAAAACCCTGAGCAGGGTTTTGTGCTTCTAACACAGTGTCTGTGAATACGTTTTTGACACAGGTTTGGAAGCCAGAGGATTATTTTTCAGCTGTGAAATGGGTGGTAGAATCTGAGCCTCTATTTATAGGGGGAAAGATGCAAGTTTGTTTTCTCAGTGAGAAGGGAAGAAGATATTTTGGGGTATCTAGAGAAATTTCCATTGTGCTTTTTCAGTTTGGTGAATTTGAGAGCTGTGCCCTCTGTATTTGAAGTCCTGAATGGAAAGTAAATATAGTAAAGGTGAGGAGGGGGAAGGAGAGCCTTTGAGTTATGGTGTGCAAGAGTATACCAAAACCAGTGCTACCATGAAAAGAGTCATTCCAGATGGCCTCATTTCTATAGCTTTCATGTGTCTCAGTGTGTCTTTTCTCACTTGGAGCAAGCTTGCAAATAAACCATTAAATTAACCTGCAGCACAAATTTGAACAGGTGAGTTTCAGGTGAAACGCAGACTGCTTTCATGTTTCTTTTCCTTGCAAGTTGATTTTGGAGATGGATAGATAGGAGCAACAACTGGGAAGGGAAGGTTTACCTGCTACTGGGTCTGTCTTTGTAAACTACAAATAATTTAATGTAACTAATCTTGTGTTACAGTAACGTTGCCCACTTTCTGGTACATTTTTATAGTAATTTTATAACTTACTCACTACACTGAAACCCTGTAGAGGTACAGCTTGTACCAAAAAAACCCAGTTTTTTGAAAACCTACTGCAGTTTAAAATAAATACTTTTATAAAAAGGATTAACCATAAAATGAGCAGTGCTGCCCATTTAGCTTTTTCATATGACTGTAGCCTAATACCATCATGGAAATACAAAATACTCAGTTGCACTGAATTGCCATAATACTTGCAGGCGTCTCAAATAGCTATGCAGTTCGGTCACCTTTCCCAAATGCTTTGCAACCTGCATGAGGAACACACTGCAGTTATTCTTTAAATACAGCAGCCAGACCAGTAGATGTGATCTTTGCAGATTTTTTTTTTTAATGCAGTTCTTTTGAAAGCTTTTTATTTTCAAGTGTTTTAGGAGAAAATATAATTTAGGAGTTTAACTGTAAACTAGGTCAGATGTTGTCCAGCAAACAGTTTAAGCAGTGTTTGCTTGTTCAGAGAGCTGTGCCGTGCACTTGCAATTCCGATGTAGTTTTGTATTGTGTAATTTACTTTGTTTCTTTTAATCTGTAAGCTCCTTAGAGCAGGCACCAGGAAGTTTGTTTTAGCAGGCATATTTTATTTGTTGTGTAGTGCAATGCTCGGGCTTGCAGTCACGCATCAGTTGAGCCACCTTAGCCTGTAGTAAGGGAATGTTGCTTTTCTTGACCCCAACTGAAAGACGTTTAAGCAGAGATTTATTTAGTGGAGACTGTGGGTCCACCAGTGGCTTATCTCTTGTGGTGTACATTGTCCGTCACCTACATTTTTGGAGCTTCTGATGTATAGGATATATCGAAGATTATCTTCTGACTTTGAGGAGTGAACTGCAGTCTCCCTGCCCAGCCTACCCTCTTGTTTTAGTTAAGTTACCCCATGGGCTCTGAGGGCATCTGAATATCTTCCTGTTTTCTGAGAGCAAATAGGAACTGAGCTATTAATTTTAGTATCTGTTGGGAGATATTTTCCCTTTCCTACATGATAGAACGAATGTGTATAATTACAGATGTTATCATTAACACGATGAGTGAGCTGTGTTGCGTTATTTCTTCTTTGTACATGGCTGATAGGTTATTTTCTTGCAGTAGTCACTCAAATTTATTAGAAATAATAACATATGTTACTTTCTTTAAGGCATACAGCTTTTTATTTTAAATTTCCTGAAGTTAGGAATAATCTAAGCAAGAAAATTTCCTGGTTGATTCATCTGTAATGTCCAACCTAACATGTTCTCATGAGGCTGAGATGAGGACTTTCTTGCATTTCAGGTAGTGTTAAGAGTAGAGAAATTGATCTGGTGTTTTTACCTTTACTTTTATATTGCTAAACATGTCCTAAGCATCGCATTTCAAACATCTTTTAGAAAGTTAAATCCAAATCCTGCCTGTTGTAATGGACAATTCAGGAATTGATGAAGGCAGCACTGGGTTCTCTCGTACGTTTTTGGCCTTGGACAACTGGATCTTGCTTTGCAGTTAGCCCTCTCTGAAAGCAGGATTTGGACTGGACGACCTCCAGAGGGCCCTTGGAACCTCAGTTTTTCTGTGATTCTGTTTTGGTCAGGTGGGGTGCTAAACCAAACCAAACAAACAAAAAAAAACCCAAAACACCCACAGATGTGTCACCTCCTTTGCTTGTGATGAACCCACAATAAATGGAAGAATGAATTGGTGGCTGTGGCTACACAGCATGCATTTTGTTAAAAAAAGGAGAGAGAAGTCTTGATTTGTTATCTGTGAATGTCCTCCTTCTGCATTGAGTTAAGTGCAGTGAGATTTACAGGCTTTGTCGGATTTCTTGTTAATTTAGTGTGTGCAAAATGCTGGATCAAAAACTGGACTTTATTGCTGTTTATTTGCAGTTGCCTGCTTGTATAGCCTCAGCTCTTCAGATCTGCTCATCATGCACGGAGGAGATTCTTTTGGGGACTTGTCCATTTAGGGCTGACTGGCCTTAGAGATAGTTTATTGTGACTCCATTAAAAGTAGGGTTCCTTGATTTGCGTCAGCAGAACTAGGAAGGCAACAATTTTCACTCCTGACTCCAATTCTGTGGCACTTGTCTATTAAAAGAGGACTTTGGCTGTCAAGCTGTTAACTCAGGACACACAAAATTTACAAGAGTCGTTTTTTTCAGTGGTGGCTTTATTGTGAACATGCACTTGTACAGTTTTTGCAGAAAAGTGGTTTTGCTTTGTTTAAAGAGGATTGAGATCCGTTAAATGCCTTGTTTATGAAGTGACATGTAAATAAGTACATTTTATGAAATCCATTTATAAGCATGGGTTACAGCAGAACTAGGAAGGCAACAATTTTCACTCCTGACTCCAATTCTGTGGCACTTGTCTATTAAAAGAGGACTTTGGCTGTCAAGCTGTTAACTCAGGACACACAAAATTTACAAGAGTCGTTTTTTTCAGTGGTGGCTTTATTGTGAACATGCACTTGTACAGTTTTTGCAGAAAAGTGGTTTTGCTTTGTTTAAAGAGGATTGAGATCCGTTAAATGCCTTGTTTATGAAGTGACATGTATTACATATAAGTACATTTTATGAAATCCATTTATAAACATGGGTTACCAAGAAAGAATTGCAGGGAGAAATCTGACTATAGAGAAGCAGGCCTTACCAAGGAGTTCATTGTAAACCTCTCCTTATTAAAAGCAGTAACCTGTGCTGTCTTGAAAGTACAGTAAAGAAAGAGGACCTGTCTCTGTCAAAAGGCCCATTGGGATGCAGACATAAGCTGACAAAATAAATCATACTAAAGTTAATTGGTAATTTCAGGTCTCCTATTTGCATCTGGCTCTTATTTCTCTTTAGCCCATTTAATAAAGAAGAATGAAGCATAAAGGTAATAGCAGGATGTTAGGATTTTATTAGCTAAATATTCTCCTAATAAAGAGTCTTTTATTAATGCTGAAAAATCAGAGCATGGATAATAAGGAAAAATGTGAATTTGACATGAATTTCCCATTTCAGCTACTGGACAGACACCCTTCATACGTCACCCACAATATGGTTGATGTATTGACCAATGTTGTATTTTGGAGCTTTGAATTCACCGCTTGCTGACAAGCCAACAGTCTTGGGCAGCCTAAATCCAGTTTCTCCGTTAGCCGTAGCCAGGCTGATGGTCGTACACTCTCGCTGTCATTTTCTCAGTCCAGACACTCTTGGGTGTTGGCATAGCCCTGTCTTGAACTGACAAATCAATCACACTGCTTCTTAACTTCTAGTTACAGTTTTCAGTAGTCTCTTGTATTCTTTTCAGAAAACATGAGAAGTCATCACTTCAGCAGTAATATTTTGCTCTTGCTTCAGGAATTTATGATGAAATTGCTCCCCTTTCCACATTCTAGATACCATAAAATACTAAAAAATTCTGTTTTATTTATTATGTGCTAGCTCAGTTCACCTTCTTCTTTGCCATCTTTTTCACTGGTATTTTAATCTGGACCTTCTCTCAGTTGTCACTTTTGATCCTGTACCCCCATCCATTTCCCCCATATGTCCACACACTGGTGCAGCCTGCCATGAAAGCCATCCACACCCAGCAGGGAAATGCAAAGCTCCCTTTTCGGCTGTTGGATGGGAGCAAAGCCCAGGGTAGGAATATGCACAGGGGTGGTTCCAAATCCTGCAGCTCCTTTTCGCAGACTGTGCTGGAATTGAACAGGACATAAGGGATCAAGAAAGGCCAGGTCTGCAGGGGTTTGTCTCGTTGGGCTCTGCAAATATAGGTGCAAGTCTAACCCACCCAAAGAGACCTGATTACAATTACAGTTTAGAGGGGAAAAAAGGCAAGATTTTATTAGTATACTTATTTACAAAGACTTATTGTTTAAAAAGGATGCTTCAACAGAAATATTTGGGGGTATTAATTAAAAAAAAAAGCTCAGAAGTGAAAATCTGTGGCCCTCTGCAAACTGCCAGTCTTCAGAACACCTTCCTGACAGTAGCCTCATTTTCATATTATGACTTTGGTTTTATGTCAGAGGATTGTACTTTTTGAAGAGATAAGAATATAAAATAATTTGCACAACTTAAGATTCTCTTTGTAAGGTGAGTCTAGGTTTTGTGGGTTGTTTGAATCTGCAATGTTTACAGTACTGGTAATTCAGCCTTATATGAAATGACCTGGGCACCTTAGAATTTTTAGTACAGAAACACACGCTCTGAAAGGTGACTGGTCCAGAGAAGATACTCTTGCACAGGTAAACTGGTAATACTATTTAAAATCCAGTGTTGCATTTTCTTTTAAATACAAAATGGCTAGGTTAATGTTCTACAGAATGTCATTTCAATTTTGCTGTTGAGAACTCAGTCACACCAGCAATAATGGAGCCAGGCTCTTCTCGGTGACAAACAATGATAGGACAAGGGGTAATGGACACAAGCTGGAACACAGGAGGTTCCGCTTAAATTTGAGAAGAAACTTCTTCTCAGTGAGGGTGACAGAGCATTGGAACAGGCTGCCCAGAGAGGTTGTGGAGTCTCCTTCTCTGCAGACATTCAAAACCCGCCTGGACGCCTTCCTGTGCAACCTCATCTGGGTGTTCCTGCTCCGGCAGGGGGATTGGACTGGATGAGCTTTTGAGGTCCCTTCCAATCCCTAACGTTCTGTGATTCTGTGATTAGAATGAGTCTAAACACATTTATATTTGTTGAAATTTCTCTCTGACCAGTACCAAGGTACAATATGTCTGTCATCTGTTACTGCATTCATTACTGTGGAATCAGGTCACCTCATGGGCTGGTATGTGAACACACTGACACACTCCTGTGTGGAAGACAAGTGATGTTTTGTCCAATTCCACAGATCTATGAGACTTGCAAAGCTGTGGCACGACAGGTATTTAAATGTAAGTTTCCCAGGACCTCAGTTAGTGCTCTGCAGTGTTCTTCTTCTCTTGCCAGCATACAGAAATGTGTACATATTGTTTATTTGCAAAGACCAGTTTTGTGGGAGGAGAGATCAGTTTCTGTAAGTTCTCTCTGCTGCCCCTGAGAGCAGGAGTGTGAACATCAGATGCTGTTTTCACCTTTAAGAGCTCCTCTCCCCGCTAAAGCTCATGGATCTGAAAGCAAGAAAATGCACTCAGCAGAGTAAGGCACACAAAGACAAGAACTGTTCATCTAAACACATTATGTTTAAAACTGAAAAATAAATCCCAGGTGTTCATTGTGTTTCTATTTCATGTTCCTGCTTTAGGTTAATGTGATTAGGAGAGAGGGAGAACAGAAAGCACCAAAGGTGGAATATCAAAATCCAGCATAGTATTGGGTATCTCGTATTAAACTGTTTCTTTTCTGCTTTCTTTTTGTAGGAGACGTTGATCCAGCAGCAAGTGTCATTTCATTAGGTCCTGTATCTCTGATGTTGTGGATAGTGGAGTCCTCCAGCGATGAAACGAGAGCAGTGGACACATCTCAGCATGTCAGTCTAGAGCGTTCAGAACCGAAACCTGGGACAGGCTGGGGCCGTGGGGCAGAAACAGCGGCCTCCCCTCTTCCCCCCAACCCCGCACAGAACAAGTGGAAGCTTCCAGTCATGGCCTACCAAAAAAAAAAAAAGAAAAAAAAAAACCAGAAAAAAAAAGCGCTTTTTGTTATGGGAACCGCGTTGAGGGTTAATCTTCTTGTAAGAGCAGAAGTAAACGAATAAGATGGTTAACTTGAGCAGGGAGCAGCTCGGTGAACACAAAGATCAACCTGAAGTTCAGATGGATTACACTGGGACAGAAAAGGTCTTTGACAGCTCAGGATGTGGGAGAACAAAGTTCTAAACTTGATGCGAGTTACGTTATCTGCGAATGGAGCACTTTGCTTTGGAAGGATATTCTCTGGGGGCTGCAAATCTGTGGTAGCAAAATGTAGAGCAAATGGTGAAACCTAAAAGAAAACCCTGACAAGTAGGATAACTTCTTATCAAACGCTCCTCAGCGCAAAAGCTTTTGGTTAAGGAAAAACCTTTCGCTGCCAGATGTGCAAGAAAGAGGGGATGGGGAGTGGGGAGGGGTGAAAAACTGAAGAGCCAAGGAGGTAAAACGTCTGTTAAGGTTTAAAATAGAACGTGAAGTTGCTTAACACAGGGTGTTGACTCGTACTGCTTGGAACAGCCTGACACCAGCCGAAGGACAGGGATATAGTTGAGCCCATTGTATGTATCATTGAAAACCAAAATGTGCCAGTCAGCATAACAGGAGGATGTCAAGGAGCGGATCCAAATCTTTTGTTGATCTTCATGGGTTGATAAGCCTCTGTGTCTGTTGAAACAAACAAACAAAAGTTTTAAAATAAAATAAAAAAAAAAAGAGTTAAGTCTGGAAACAAGTAGAATTTTTATTTTTTCTAAGTAGAAATGAGGTTTCTTGGTCTGTTTCTGACAATCTGTTATTTATTAGCATAGATTTTTGTTTGCTTTCAGATAGGGGTAGTTAATTGAGTTAAGGAGCTCATCTGTATGTTACTAATTCTTTGTTTTTTTCTAGCTCTTTTAAAATCCTTTTTACCACTGTTTTTGGTTTCTGCATGTAGGAAGAGAGACTTGTAAAATTGTAACATTTCATACAGAAATGCTGCCCGATCTTCACCAGCTTCAGAAATCTGACCTTTGCCAATGCTGCAATAAAGTGTTGTAATTTAGAATTGACGTCTGTCTCTTTACGGTGGCTTTGCTTCTTCTGAAATGATGTTTTGAGGAGTTTGTGGTGCATCGTGGGCCTCAGGCAGTGCTTCTCACAGGCAATGTAAAAACACTGCATTTTACCAAAGCAGGAGGATTCCTGCCCCAAGAAACATATTTGAATCACACTTAGAAAATGCAAGATTTTCTTACTGTTTAGCAAGCAGTTGTGAAACTGAGATAATTTCATGTAATGTAAGTTGACACATGCATTTACTTTAACCTGAGTTAGATTAAGATGGTTAATGGCTAGATTAATCGTAATGAAGTTCCCTCACATGGCTCATTGGCGTCTCAGTTTGCACTAACACATGAAAGGGCGATACACTGTGGTGGACCAAGACAAGAGGAAGACAAGAGGGGAGCAGGATTCTTCTTGGTGATTATTTGCTTGAAAACAAGTGGAAAAAAAAACCGTAAGTGAAGCTGTGGCAGAATAATGTTTCTGTTACTGTCACCAGGCAGTCCTGAAATAAAGACAGCAGCCTTTGACTTTGGCGAGTTACGCTGTTAGCTGAAGCAGTTACAGTGCATTTTAAAACGCATAAGCTGCCAGTGATGCTTTGGAGAGAAGAAGTCAAGGTTTTTAAATTATACCCACATTAAAGGTACATTCCTTAGTCACAAAGTCAAGCACACACAGCTTTAGCTGTGCTCCTTTCATTCCTGATCTGTAACAAAAGCAGCCTTTCCCTGAGGATGTCGCTGCTCAGGGGGGTGGTAGGCAACTTCCAGTGTGGCTTAAAGTTTCCATAACATCAAATATAGATGTGTTTTTCTCGATTTCTGCCAGACTTAGATCTCATTTTGTAAGGAGACAAGTACCCTGAACGAGTGCAGTCACCCAAAACCCCACCTTCCCAAACATGTCTCTGTGCCATGGCCATGGGAAGCAGATGCCCTGGAAGGAGAACCACCACCGTGTAGGAAGACCAGGTCTTCATTTCAAGTCTTGTGTTCACACAGCCTCTGTGTTTCTTTTCATATATAATCTATTTTTTTCCCCCACATACCATTTATGGGTGCATTTATTAATCACATTTATAACTCAGAGCTCCTCTAAGAATGTCTTCTACAGCAATGTGACCGTATCCACTGGTCAAATCTAATTTCCACATCCCTGATGAAAAATGCCGACCAATTCCTAATAGCAAATTAAGCATCTAATTGTGGTTCAAACTAAAGTCAGCTTCCTTTTCTCAACATGCTGCTTAGTTTCAAAGGCATTTAATTTATCCGAATTGAATAACTACATAAAAATAAAATGTAAATTCACATGAAATTTGGATCAATGCAAATCTCTTAAATTATTTGCTGAAATGAGTTTGGGGTCAGCTGGAGCTTTGCCTTACTTCAGGCTGAAGTAAAACTAAAATAAAATTCAGTGAAATCTTTTGAAGTTCAATTTTAAAATAAACGCTTCTGAAGTTCTGCTGAATAAAAAAATCTTGACCAAAATTGCAAAGAGTTGAACATAAACAGTGAGGCAGAAAAACCTGTTCTGATCTTATTTATTCTTTGCTTGCTACACAGCCTGGTGGTGTGGCCAGGTGCTGTCCTGCTACTTGCAGATCAGTTTTGCCACCTGATTTGTGTCCAATTTGTTGGTATAGGGGTTGTGTGGATTCCTTTCGTTTTACATCACTTGAATGATTTGTTTTCCTTTAAGAAATATTTAATTAAAATGGTCAGGTGAGCAGCCTGGTTTTCATACAGGAACAGGGGAATAACCTGTATTTTGATAGGTGTCTGTTATCTGAATATTGCTTTATCCAGATTACAGGATGTTTATTTTAATTAGTCAAGTTATGTCTAATATCATTGCTTCCCTTTTCCCTCAGTCCAGTGACCCGCAGCTGTGATGGGTCAGTGAGGAAATGATGCCCAGTTCAAGCTGTGGCGTTTTTGGTGGGAGAGAGGACATTCCTCCAGGAGCATTCCTCAAGGGATGGGAGTTGAAGGCGCTCATTCCTAAAGCAGCATTCCCAAACACGCATGGAAGTAGTTAAATCTGGGAAAACGTACGTAGATGAAGGAGAAATTGGTTTATGTCCTTGATTACGTAAAAGATTTCTGTTATCGTACCCCGGAAAGAATTTGGACTCGAGTCAGGTCAGGCGTTTGGAGCTGCGTCTTCACCGACGCGAGGCTCGTTGAGCTGCCTTGCTGACAGCCAGAAAATGCGTTGTGTGATTGTACTCCACAATTCTTTTCCCTCAGTTTTTGATGGTAATCTCTTGTCCTGCATCTCTCAACCCTTTAAAACTCAAGACAGAGACTCAGGCAATGAAGTCCTTCTTGTTGTAGAGTGGGTTCATGACCACCTAAGGAAACTGAACATACACAAATCTATGGGATCCGATGGGATGCACCCTAGGGTGTCCCAGAGGCTGGAATCCCTCTCCTGTGAAGAATGGCTGAGAGCTTGAGTTGTTCCGCCTGGAGAAGGCTCCAGGGAGACCTTATTGCAGCCCTTCAGTATAGAATGGGGCTTAAAGAAAGATGGAGAAGAGACTTTTTACCAGGGCCTGTAGTGACAGGACAAGGGGCAGCAGTTTTAAACTGGAAGAGGGTAGGTTTAGATTGGACACAAGGAAGAAATCCTTCACTGTGAGGGTGGTGAGACACTGGCCCAGGGAAGCTGTGGATGCCCCCTCCCTGGCAGTGTTCAAGGCCAGGTTGGACGGGGCTTTGGGCAACCTGGGCTGGTGGGAGGTGTCCCTGCCCATGGCAGGGGTTGGACTGGATGAGCTTTAAGGTCCCTTCCAACCTAAACCATTCTGTGATCCTATGATAAATATTTTTTCCTTTTTTTTTTTTAATGAATTGCAGATTTTTCAGACTTGCTATAATTGTATTAATTTTCCAGGCCTTCAGAGAAATTAATTATGTTGCTTGTGTTACAGAGATAAGAATATTATATGCAAACACATCGATACATACTCTATGGCACACTTGCATAATGCAATTTTATGTATATTAAGGCTTAGAAAACCACCTCTGTACTGTGAAGACTGCCTGGTTTGCTGAAGTTTCCAGTATTTTTACACCTGCCGTTCCTGGTGAAGCAGTAATTGTGTGCTTGGTGGGGCAGCACAGCAAGAGCTGCGAGGAGCCACGCGTTCGGCTCTGGCAGTTTGCTGATGCAGCCTCTCTGTGTGACACAGGAACGCGTCTGACTTCAGTAAATGCGATGTCACTGAAAAGCGCTGACTCGGGGAAACAGACCGCTATCCCAGCCAGGTACGTGAATATTTTCAACATCAATACAGTAGTAATGATACCACGCACCTGCTGTTGTCCCCTGATAAATATTTTTACCCTTTTTTTCACTTTTCTTGTGAGATTCATAGCTCTCTTTTTTCCACACTGAGGTTTCTCCTCGGCTGCATGACGTTCTGCCCCACTGAGGATGCTCATCGGAGACAACGCTTCACTGTCTCTTCTCAGCGCAACTATAAATAGGATTTTTCCGGCCACTCCTAAGGAGGTCCGAGCATACTGGGAGGAGGAAACTATTTGGTCAGGAGTCAAACAAGTGAGTAAATGTCAAAACATTTACTTGTATTGTTTGAATTATAAACTTTGAAGTTATAATTGTCGGGCTATGATTGTGCCACTAAAACACTTGGTGTTTATGGTGGTTGTTAGAAGAACAAACAGTGTTTTGTGAAAAAGACTCCTTCCTTCCTTCATTCCCTCCATGACCTGGATCCAGGCTGTCAGGCAAATAAAAAAATGGTTGAGACACTTAAAAAGGATGAAGAAATTTAGAATTTGCCGATCTTTATTTGTTCTTTGACATTTACCTGCAGGAAAAAGAGTCTCTGTTGTGCATGGGATAAAGGGGAGTGACCTTTTCTGCTGGGAACAAGTCATGGTTGACAGCCCAAGAGCTGGAGAACTTTGTTGTATTTACCCCTTAATTTTTTTATTTTTTTTTGTCAATTTTTTGCCTCGCTAAGGACAAGTCTCATTAATGTGTTTCCCAGCTGTATTGCTCACGCGTGGGACCTGGAAAGTGATTTTGGATGCTGGTGATGCTCCTCTCTGCTAAAGGCACCCTCACTGATCCAACCTTGTAGCTGCCATACAGCTGCTTGTGTTATATTTTAGGTTCTGGAGACTTCATAGTTTTATTGCAATCCCACGTCTATTCCTTGTAATTCTGAAAGCAGAGTTTTGTAGGTAAACAGAGAGAAGCATCATTGAAGTTTTGAGGAAAAAACTGACTTTATCTACTCAATAGTGAAATCCTTGGGGCAGCCATATGGTGTGGTTAGGGACAAACCAGGACACCATAAAGCCTCAGGTAGATGCAAAATTGCTCAGGCGCTACATTTTGCTTCTAACAGGTGCCTGAGTGTGGAAATTGGGTTGCTTTGACTGCAGCCAGCTCACTGCAGGAGGAGAAATGCTGAAACGGGGTTAAGGAGAGACTTAATTTTGCTGGCATTCACCACTGCTGTCAGCTCTGCCTCCCCTGCAAGCAAAACAAAGCCCTTGCAAATACAGGAGTTTGGGATACCCAAGGAGCCTGCTCAGGACTGGAGTTTTGCACTTGCTGGTCCTGCCTCCTAGGGCTTGGAGCCACCCATCGGTCCCTTAAAAGCAGGCCTCTTTTCTGGTTAATTTGATAAAATAAAATTAAATTAAATAACATGTCCCCATTTTGGGGAATAGACATTCATTATGGCCTCAGGTTGCACCAAGGGAGGTTTAGACTGGATATTAGGAAAAAATTATTTAATGAAAGAGTGGTCAAGCACTGGAACGGGCGGCCCAGGGAAGTGGTGGAGTCACCATCCCTGGAGGTGTTCAAGAAGTGCTTGGATGTGGCACTTCAGGACATGGTTTAGTGGCCATTGTGGGGTTGGGTTGATGGTTGGGCTTGATGACCTTAGAGGTCTCTTCCAAACTTAATGATTCAATGATTCCATTTCCTTGCTGCACCAGTATCCAATTTTTAAATATATATATATATATGCTCACACCTATGTCTCTCATATATCTGTTCATAGGAAGATAAAGATCAGATGTTCTGGGAACCAAGACTTGAATGCATCGGTAAGGCAGGCTTTCATAACCCACCTGAAGAGACCTTTGGTGCCTCTCCTGTATTGATCCAGTAAGTGGTGATTAAATTGCTATGAGTTCCTGGAAGTTGCAGCCCCGGAGCGATGGAAATGAAGCCCAGGTACCCAGGCAGTGAGAGCGATCTCTGAGGTGGCTTTGGCTTTTCTGCTCTCTGCTCTGAGAAGCTCTGCACGTGGTGATGGGGCTCCAGCTTCCTCCTTGGGCTCACGGCAGGACGAGCCCTCTCCAGGGAGGGGGCTGAGGGGTGTAATTGTGGTTTATTACTCAGGTTGGTCTCAAATCGCGTGCCTTGTGAAATCAGGGGTTTATTTCTAGCTGTGAGCCTTACCTAATGTGAAATCAAGCCAGCTTTTGGTTTTGGAGTAAGCATTGCTGTTGCCTGCAGTGATGCCGCAGGGGAAACTCCACTCTCAGCATGAGCAGAGCTCGGGGGTTTATTCTAGGACGTACCAGGAACTGCTGTGCTGGGCACATGGTGCCCACTTCCTGGGCTTGAGCGCGCTGCAAAATTCCTGCAATAAATAAAAATTAAACCTAATCAGGCAAACCAAATCCATTCAGGAAGGCAGGAAATGTTCCACGGTAATGAAGTTTGTGTCATGAAGCCTGAAGAGCCTGTTGATCCTCTACCTTTGTGCTGGCTTCTGTATTGGAAACAGAAATGTGCTGACAACTGTTTCCTAATAGATGCTTAAATAGGAAGACATAATCTCCCTCCTGCCATCACAGCCTGTACGAATGCTCTCTTCCTTCTGGTGTCATTTCACCCTCAATGAGTGGCTTATCATGGTCAGTCAGAGCACGAACAACTCATTGCACACTTGAGCCCAAGCTTCCAGACTCTGGTTTTTCTCCTGAGCTGGCAAATAAATGCTCCTGCAGCGGTAGGTGTGGTGGTGAGAGAGGAAGGGTGATTCAGGATTACTGCATCAGCCTGGAAACCGGAAGGTCAGGCTCATCTCTACTCCTTTTTTTTGTTGGTTTACCATCACTGCCCTCATTTCCCAGCTGGGAAACAGCTCTTGCCCTTTCTTGCAGGGCTGGATAAGCAGGCGGAGATAAAATATTACAGCTTTCTGATGCTTACAATTACAAAAGCCCAAAGTGTAGAGAGCTTCTGTTGAAATTATGGGAAACCATATGAATTATGAACCTTTGATGGTGAATTTGACCTCCCAAAACCTCTGAGGAAATGAGTGATCCCATTACAGTGGAGGTCTCTGAGGCTGAATCAGAGGGAAGTGACTTGCATGGGAAGCCCCTGTCAGCGATAAGAGCTAGCACCAGCTCTCCAGGTTGATGAAGGATGCTTGCTCCCTGCCACGCCGCTGCTCTGAGCTCTGCGAGGCTTCCAAGTTGCTCCTGGGCTGAACACGCCACAAGGCAAGGAGACAGAACCTGCCCTAGGGTCCGTGTGAGGCTTTGACAGGGAGCACAGTGACACTGGGAGGTCGACGTGCGCTTACTGGAAGAGGTGGGATGCAGTTTTGTGCATCAACTCACAAAGCGAGATGCTCAGCAGTCATCACCAAGGCAGCTATCCTGGACTGTGGCTGAAGTACCCCTTGACCATTGCCATCCCTGTCCTGTCAGATGCTTTCTCAGGAACTCTGCTGTAATGTTCCATTTCCAAACCAGGGAAGGGGCAAGGAGGATGCCTGGGCTCCTCTGCTGCGGCAGTGCGAAGGTGACTGCGCTTTCCTACGTGAGGCACAGGGTAGCCTCAGGTCCTCGCCCAACCTGCTGCAGGTTACTCATAGCTCCACGTGGGGCTGTTAGATAGCAAATGAGAATTACTGCGAATATTCACACTGGATCAGGTGACGCAGTCATCGCCTTCTGCCCTGTGTGGGGTTTTGCTGCTCAGGTGGCTCTGTGGGAAGGGCCAGTTTGGGAGCAGGGAGGGGCTGAGGTGATGCTGCTGTGGGAGCAGTGGGGACACTGTCCTGGGGAAGCCACCACAAGCACAGAGACAGAGCCCTTGGCTGCTGGTGGCACAGGGACATGGGGCTTTGGAAACTGGAGCTGCACCCTGAGTCAATGATTAAGCAAAGGATTTTATGTATTTATTTTCTTTTAAATTCAAACCTCCAATGTACACATGAGTGATTATCAAGTTACTTTATATACTTTTTTTTAAACTTGGGCTTTGTTTTCCCTCAGGTGAGGATGCTGTAAAGCAGCCACCTCTCTCTGCAATGCAGACACCCAGGCTCTCAGTGCCTCAGCAGTTTTGGGGAACCCCTCAGCATTCGTTTGTGGTTCCTGGGCCCTGTGAATCATTCACTACAGCTCAGGGGCAGGGGCAAAGACTCACTAACAAAAGACAAACTGCGGCTGAGAGGCTCCTTCAAGCCCAGGAGCTGCTTTCTCCACTGCTCCTCACACCTGTTCCATGTAATCCTGAAGTTACTGAAGCCTCTTTTGGTTTTCTATATTTTGCAGGTTGCAAGCAGCAGCAGGTAATTATGACCCAGTGGAAAAAGCTGAGAAGTAATAAGTAGCCCTAGTAGCAAAAACAATCTTTCCTCGCAGATCCCTCGAGGTAAGAATGCATCTTCCCATTCAGTGCGGTGCTCAGGGATGCACCGACAATTTCCAGAAAGGCATTTCCGAATTTGGGAGGGGTCACCTCTCATGGGAAGAGAAAGCCCTGTTCTGAGGGGAAAAAAGACCAAACAAAAACAACCCAGGCAAGAGAAGGGCGTGTTCCCATGGAAGGGTTTGGCTCCATCCAGTCTAAGGACCCTCCTTACCTCGGGAAAAGATATTTTGGGAGTCACGCTGAGATGATGACTCCTCTGCCTTTGCCTCTACGTGGTGTGGGGATTATCTGCCCTGTGCAGGTGGAGGGCTGCATGCAAGAAGCGATGAATTAAAGACTTCCTCTCATTTAAGATCCACGTCTAAGGGACCATCTGTATCTTACCTACACACTTGGTTTAAAAATCCCCCTTCCTCCCCTGGCTCTGCCATCATCGCTGCAGTCAGGGCTATTCCAGCACAGATGTAACCTCATAACCACTCCAAATATTAAAAGTGGAGTGGTAGTTGAAGCCAAGTTGCTGTCAGATTCTTGGAGCAAAAGAAAGGTGAGCGGGTAACATGTAGAGGGAAATATGTTTAAGGTAAACACTTTCAAGTTTTCTCACACCACCCCCTCATCTTTCAGTGCTGCCCTGTTAAAGACATCAAAGGACTTGCTTATGGTCCAAGTCACCAACAATTTGGAGTTGTGGGTGCTGTAGGGGTGTGGGATACACCTGAAAAAGACCAAACCATCAGGGCTTGGTGGTGTAGCTGCATCCAGAGCAGCCTATGCACTCACCCCTGCTTTTGAGCTGCGCTGCACCGCGTTCCCTCTCTGCTAGGACCAACGATGCCCAAGCAGGCAGCTCACGAACATGGTTTAATTCCTGCCGTGGTGGGGTCAGTTACAAAACAGCCCGAGTTCATTCAGGAATGCCATAAATTACAGCCCTGTTTGTGCCTCCAGCACTACAGCAAACCTATAAAACTGTGCCCTACCTTTAGCCCCATGCCTTCCATGCTCAGGTATGGATAGCGCTTTCTGAAGCTGTTTATTTTGTAAGGGAGAAGCCAATTTTGTGTGTATGTTTGTGTAAAACAAGCACAGAGTCAAGAGGAGTTTATTCCTAAACCTGCAGCCAGTTGAAAGGGGGGCAGTAAGGGGCAGCTGTGTGAGGGTTTACCCCACAGTGAGGGTGAGGCTCTGTAACTTGGGTTAAGTTTTATGACAGACTGAGCCAAGTTAAATTCTCTCCCACTGGCTCCAGGCAGAGCTGAACAGTTACAGGAGGTCATCTGCCCTGTCCTGGCTCAGACTGGTACCCAAACCCTCAGGCAGCCCTGGAAAGCTGAGGGACAGGCTGCTACCCCTGCTGATGCTTTTTGGCTACCGCCAGCATCCTGCCTGGGGGAGGAAAAAAAGCACTTTGTGCAAATGAGAGTTTGTTTTATTTTCCCCTAGAGTGATTTCTAGTCTATCTTTTATGATACATAGCCCACGCTGTTGCGATAAATGCTCACCACAACCTGTTTTTTAACATAGTTAAAATCCCCCCACGTTTATCTTTGAAATGGTGCAACTATTTCAAGGGTTGCAGCTGCTACCAAACACAACCTGGGGAAGTAATGGCACCATCCAGCCCCGTGTGAAGAGCAGGGGCTGAAGAGGCCGTCCTTACGTGGGGAGTCTGAGCACAAAGCAGACACGTATTCCTGAAGATCTGCTCCTCTGAGAGGAGGTTTTCTTATTCTTATTGCTTTTTATTAAATCAAAGGTTGTTAGTTTTAGAATCACAGAATGGTTTCGGTTGGAAGGGACCTTAAAGCTCATCCAGTCCAACCCCTGCCATGGGGAAGGACACCTCCCACCAGCCCAGGTTGCCCAAAGCCCCGTCCAACCTGGCCTTGAACACTGCCAGGGAGGGGGCACCCACAGCTTCCCTGGGCAACCTGTGCCAGTGTCTCACCACCCTCACAGTAAAGAATTTCTTCCTGATATCCAGTCTAAATCTCCCCTCTTCTAGTTTAAAGCCATTCCCCCTCATCCTATCGCTACCTGCCGTGGTAAAACATTCCTCCCCAGGGGTCTTGCTGGTGACACTCGTGAAGTCCCACACACGTGAGGAGCACT
>NW_010176626.1:0-16059 GCF_000695765.1 Mesitornis unicolor | reverse complement strand
TAACGTTCTGTGATTCTGTGATTCTGTATGGGAATAATAGAGGGTTACCATATCTTGATATCTGACTTTTCATTATATGACTGAGAAAAGTGACATTGCATTTTTTGCAATTTTTTCAGCCTAGGAAATGGATCTAATAATTTCCCAGAAGAAAATGGTGAGAATTATTTTTACTGTAAAAAGAGAATCTCTAAAATGGTTATGCAATATGAAAGTAAAAGGGAGGAACTCTGGAAGAAAACAGCAAAATTTACTTAATACAGGTGTCCCAGATATTTTTCCATAGACTAAGATGTTGTGGTACATGAAGAATGGTTATTTGTCTAGTTATTTGCATGAGAACACTGATTTTCATAGAATCATAGAATGGTTGGGGTGGAAGGGGACCTTAAAGATCATCCAGTCCAACCCCCCTGCCATGGGCAGGGACACCTCCCACTAGAGCAGGTTGCCCAAAGCCCTGATAACCTGGCTTTGAACACTTCCAGTGTTCATCCACAACTTCCCTGGGCAACCTGTGCCAGTGCCTCACCATCCTCATAGTGAAGAAATTCTTCCTAAAATATAATCTGAATCTACTCTCTTTTATTTTAAAGCCATTACCCCTTGCCCTATCACTGATAGAGTCCCTTCCCAGCTTTCCTGTAGGCCTCCTTCAGGTACTGGAAGGCTGCTACAAGGTTTCCCTTGAGCCTTCTCCAGGCTGAACAACCACAACTCTCTCAGCCTGTCTGACCATCTTTGTGGCCCTTCTCTGGACTCACTACAAAAAGTCCATGTCCTTCTTATGTTGGGGGGCCCCAGAGCTGGACACAGTACTCCAGGTGGGGTCTCACAGACAGCAGAGGGGGAAGATCACCACCCTCAACCTGCTGGTCAGGCTTCTTTTGTTACAGCACAGGATACGGTTGGCTTTCTGGGCTGCAAGCACACATTGCCAGCTCTTGTTGAGTTTCCATATAATCATAGAATATTTTGGGTTGAAAGGGACCTTAAAGATCATCTAGTCCAACTACCTTGCCATGAGCAGGGATACCTTCCACAAGGCCAAGTTGCTCAAAGCCCCATCCAACCTCGCCTTGAACTGTTCCAAGGAGGGGGCTTCAAAGCTGGAAGATTTCTTTCTCATGCAAGGCGCAAAGGAAGCAATTCATGCTGAAAATTAATGTTTGACTTGATGTTGCTGATAGATTGTTTGTTCTCAGAAAATTTGCAGTCTTCCATGATGCATTTTAAAAGTTTGGTTCAAGACACTTAACAAGACTCCTTTTTGCACTTTAGCAATATATAGATAGAGGAAGAAGTATGATAACGACAATAACCATCTCGACAGTCATCACTGAGAAGAGAGCACTGAAAATATAGTCTCATTTAATTTATAGTCAGACTTATGATAGCATTTAGCAATCCCTGTCCCCTGAAAAGTCATAACTCTTCCACTGTTGGAAAGTGAGTAGCAGCCATCATTTCCCTTTTCCCCTTTCCTGCTGTCTCTCCTGGAAATGCTGGGAAGAGTAATACAATAATGCCACCTACCACCTCAAATGTATGCTGAAGTTGAAAGGATACATCTTTCTGTTTCTGTCACCGTAACCTTTGCCAGACAGGGCAAAGGGCATATTTTAGAGGTGTCCCCTTTGCACAGGACCTGAGGGATGACAGAGACAGTACTGTCATTCAGGAAAGTGTGTTTCTCTGAAAATCCAGCTTTTCACTTCTTTTCCCATGTGTTGAATCAAATTCATGGATTAAGATACATGTGATTAAAAACAGTTTAAAAAGACTTGGCTAGCATGATATTATAACAAGATAATGTCCCAGTAAGGATCACTGCAGTGCATTTTTGCTCCCACATTTTGAGTTCTTTGTCATTATGATTATTGACCTCTGTTGGAAGGAAGCTGTTGATGTTATAAAGACAATATTTTT
The DNA here is from genome assembly GCF_000695765.1 of Mesitornis unicolor. Lineage (NCBI taxonomy): Eukaryota > Metazoa > Chordata > Aves > Mesitornithiformes > Mesitornithidae > Mesitornis > Mesitornis unicolor. Next base: position 14,130 of record NW_010176626.1, on the reverse strand, counting down.
GTAAACTAATCTGTGTAAATCTGAGCCTTTGAAAATGGTAGTGGTACTGCAGCAACCTGCAGGACCTTTTCACTGAGTTCTTGTACTTTAGCTTTTTTCTTCCCAGTCTAGACCTCTGAGCAGTGAGCTCAGGTAATATGGTCACTGAGCAGATCTTCTTGCACCTAAGGGAATACCACTAAATTAGCACTAACTTACAAGTTTTATGATATAGTCAGTACAAAGTATAGATGTGTTTTTTGGGGTGAGTATTTGGCAGAGAGAGCTTCCAAGGAATTGGTAAGCATGGACCTGACACACTCCTTTTCTAGTCCTTTGTGTATTTTCTCATGTGGACAGCTGTTGTTGTGGGTGTGTGGTCAGTGTTTTCTGCAAATGAGTCAGTTAGGTCATACTGAGCTATATGTGGCAAAAGGAACCATAACAGGGATATGTTGCAATTAGCAGAAACTGTGCTGCTCCAACATGCTCAACAAGTCAGACACAGAATTTGGTCAAAATACAGCAAAAAAACAGCCTCATATCTTATAAAAAAAAAAATCCCACCTAATTCTTCTTTGTAAGCATTTGGATTCTTCCAGTGTTTCTCTATCAGTTAAGCAAAGAACTCAGTGGCATTCTCACCATTTATAGTTTTATCCATCAGGGTATATGTTTCAGTCAGCAAAGTTAGCATCTAGCAAAAACGTGCTGTGGTTAACAAAACATTATTTACTTAAGTATGTAAAAGAGAAAGTGTTGCACATACACAATTGCACTTTAGTGATCTTTATTCTCAGTGTGTTACATTTGAATAAAATATTCTAAGAATAATGTATATGGATAAATAAAAGTTATAACTGTAGAAGTAGTTATGTTAAGGTTTGATTTTAGGGTAGGCCTTGATTGGGAAACTTGCCCTGGGAAACAGGTGCAGAGAAGTAAGAAACAATATTCAAAGGATTTAACAGAGCATGTAGAACACAAGGAAATGGCAGTTTGTTGTTAGTGATTTGTTATTAGTTAAAATATAACATACCAAAGGAATTATGGTGGTGGGAGTTAAGTTAGACAAACAAACTCATAAAAACTTATAGTCTTAAGTAAGCTGAGCATGTAAGATTTATAGTTTAGGTGAAACTTGTAATTTTTTGTAACTTGTTATCTGAACCCTTTATTTCTATGATGGATGTAACTGCTTGTAACTAAGGGATGTGTATCTCTGCACGTAGACCAAGCTGTAACAAGGTATAAGAGCTGAAGCAAAAATGAGGGTCGTTGGGATCCTGACTTTGGACGATAGTCCTCAGGTCCCCGGGCCCTGAATAAAGCACCGCATAAACTGACACTCTGTTAGTTTGTGTTCTTTGTTCTACGGGCAACAACTGTGTGACAGAAATTAATTTGGGGAGGAATGTATCACAGTTGCTGGTAGGTATCTGATTTATGCATATGTTGCCTTGTCAATGCAGCATCAAGCTCTGAAGAGAGCGTTTCTTTGGTCAGTATTTCACAGAATCACAGAACGACAGAACGTTAGGGATTGGAAGAGACCTCAAAAGATCATCCAGTCCAGTCTCCCTGCTGGAGCAGGAACACCTAGATGAGGTTGCACAGGAAGGCGTCCAGGCGGGTTTTGAATGTCTCCAGAGAAGGAGACTCCACAACCTCTCTGGGCAGCCTGGTCCAGTGCTCTGTCACCCTCACTGAGAAGAAGTTTCTTCTCAAATTTAAGTGGAACCTCCTGTGTTCCAGTTTGTGTCCATTACCCCTTGTCCTATCATTGTTTGTCACCGAGAAGAGCCTGGCTCCATCCTCGTGACACTCACCCTTTATGTATTTCTAAATATGAATGAGGTCTCCCCTCAGTTTCCTCTTCTGCAAACTAAAGAGACCCAGCTCCCTCAGCCTTTCCACATAAGGGAGATGCTCCACTCTATTTCATTTTCATAAAGGCTAACAGTATTTTCTGTTAGCCCATTGACAGGATTATAAAGCTTGAAATGCACATGGTGATAAATCTCCTCGAATTACCAAATTGTAAAAAACAGCTTAATGGTAATTTCAGTGTAGTGACTCACTCACTGCTTTGGGAATCCACCTTTCTTTGTAAATAAAGCAGAGATTGCCTAAGGCTGGGCCCACCTGCAGAGGGAGAAGTTGTCCAAGTGAAGTGGCCTGATGGAAAACTGTACGGTGCAAAGTATCTGGGAACAAACACAGCTCACATGTATCAGGTGAGTGTCTATGTTTATTACCATGTGCTTTTTTACCAGATGTCTGTATTACAAATTGCTTATTTGGCTCTAGCATTGGAGTGGACAGCCATACATTCAAAGCTGCATAAGACTGGAGTGTGGGCTCTTATCATAACTGTTAATGCATTTAAACTAGTAAGTAAAGCTGTTTAAACCATTAACAAGTGTTGTATAAAATCAAGAAAATGGCTTATTTAGTACATACTCAGGTGAAGATGTCCCTACTCACTCCAGGGGGGTTGGACTAGATGACCTTTAAAGGTCCCTTTCAACCCAAAACATTCTATGATTCTATCAACAGGTGGAACATTAAGATTGAAAGATAACATTTGTTATTTTCTGCAAGTTATTTACTTTTATTTGATATCAAGTAATGATACAATTAATGATACAAAATTAAGTGTTGGTGTGTGACTACAGTGAACCTTAGGCATTTCATAAAAGGATGAAATAAATAAATAGCTCCACTTTAATTTGTCTGAGCCACTTCTGAATTCATTAACACATAATCTAAGGAACGTTTTATCCTCAGCAAAGGCAAAAGAGAGCTGAACACAGAAGGCAAGGCTAAAAATCTGACTTCTGATTTCAGAGAGACAATCACTGTTTTTTTATGTGCTTGCCTTTGAGAAAAATCAGTCAGCGGCTTTGAGTACTCAAGTGAATGGTAGAAATTGCAATAAAGCGATCACAATAATAGCACTTCTGAAGGAATGAGAATCTAGGTACATTTCATTTATATTTATAATCATTTTCACTTACATAACTTTTCATGTGAGGGCCTCACATTATTCTACAAAAGTGGCAAATTTACTATTATAGCTGTAGATAAATTAAGTCACAGGAAGGCGAAATGACTTGCTGCATTGACCTCATTTTGCCAATGACTTGCAATTGAGCTCAAGTCCTCAAATGCCTGATCCCTTGAGCTAGTCTCTAAATCTTACCTCTTCCCTTATATTTAGCAGCTGTATTATGTTGTGAAGGTGAAAAGTTCTTTATAAAATATAAAGATTATTGTTATATAGTAACGTTAATCTTCAAATCATTTAATCTTCTGAACAACTGGTCTTCTGTGAGGTAGAGTAGATGAATGCTGTTATCTTTCATATTTGAAGGAATCTGACATAGTCAAAACAAACTTTACTGTTTTATTTTGGACCTCTTGGACAACATGATGAAATTAGTCTAGTTTAAGGAAAATGGATTAGCATGTGTAGATTCAGTAAGGTTTGGAGTTCCTCAGCATAACGATCATGGGAGATTACTGTAAACTGCCTTGCAACAACCTCTGTCATGGGGATAAATCTGTACATTTTCCCTATGTTCAGAAGACATTAATACCAGATGTGACAGTACTTGTGCATGCAGGAGCTATGACACAATGCACCAGAATTTGTGTCATCCAGTTCAACATTTGCCATCCAGTATCCTACACAATCCCTAAACAGAGTTATACATGCCAAATGAAGCAGGTGTTCAAGTAAAATGGTTAATGCGATCTACTTTTGACATCTTGATAATTTTTTATATTTACATTCATTATTTATTTTTGAGTTGCATTATTAAATTATCCATTTACCCTATTAATTGCTTTCTAACAATTTTAGCTGACCCTTTAATTTATGATGTCCTGATAAAAGAAAATCTCATGGAGAGAACAACATACTACATAGACACAGTACAGCAATCCAGATAAAATAACTTGCTGGATAAAATGGACAATTTGAAACTGATTTGACTGATATCTGCAGTCTGAATTAAATTGAAGCTATTAGAAATGGTGGGTTTATATTTTGCATTAGTTGTGACACTACTGAAAATCTTAGAGGAGCTCTTGTTGTGTTTGCCCTGAACAGTCGGCAAATTTAATTCCAGCACGGTGTGCTGAAGAACTGAAGAACTTCTCATTATTCTTTATTGTAAATGTTCAATATATTTCATACTGCAAGCATGCCGCATTCTGTGGTATGAAGCAGTTGCCTCCTGCTGCACACCACCAGTAGAAACAAAAACATTGCCCTTGGCCATTCAGGAGGTGATTTTCTGATTGCATGGAGCTGGCAGAGTTAATTTCCTGCCCAGTTCTTTCACCAGTGATGCAAAAAAGCATTATTACCAACTGTGTGATGCTCAGACATATTACCAAAAGTATTGGGCAGTAAGGAGCAGGAATAGTGGAAAGGCAGCTCCTGCATCTTGGTGAAAAATACCTAAATTGCCATCATTTTATTAAAAAAGCTTAAGCCAAATTGACCTTTAAGTTTCTCTGACTTGCTACTAACAGACTAGGCTTATGGGGTTAGTGACAGGAAAAGAGAGGGGTAAGGATGAGTTTTGTGGCTTTGGTATCCCTCTGTGCTCTGTGGATTTTAAATGCATTTCAGATTCGTGTATCTCTGTCAAATTGCTGTAAAAAATTGCTTTTAAAGAAGTTAATAGGTCATAGATCTGTACACTGGCTTTTGAGAATGGATATGCTATATTAGATTTTTCAGCTGTTCACAATCTTACATACTTGGTCATGGCAAGGTTTTAATTGGAACCTACAAAACAGAGTACATTTACAATTTCAGATTAATGATTTTTCAGTTTTATCTGTGATAATATTTTTGATAAGTTAATGTTTTCATATGCTTGCATTTGGGCTTAATCTTCCAGCCTAAGTCTGTTGTTGTCATTCACATGGTCTCATTAAGTCACTTAAGGATGTGAAATGGGACTTATTTTAATTTTCTACCAAACTTTAAAGTACAGTTTCTGTAGGAACTAAAACTGCAGTAATAGATAATAGCTGAACTTCACAATTGTTAGATGAAGTATTAAAAAAAAAACAGCAGCTACTAAAAAGGCTTAAATGCTTGAAAGCCTCAGCATTTTAACATTCCCCACACCTAGTTACATTGCCTTTCTCATTTTGTGCTAACAGGGTTCACGTTGGATTAAATCTAAACCTAAGCATGATAAAGCTTTTCATCTTCTGAACAGGGCATTTTAAAGAAATTGCATCAGATTCAATAAAATTCTGTTGACTGGTATTTCCTTAGTTGTCACTCATACTTTCTTTCTTTTGACATCGTATTCCTCAGTCTTGAAGCACAGGATGTTAAAAATAATTTCTTATTTATTAGAAACAAGTAAAAAAGAGGCAAATAAAAATGACATTAAGACATTTTAATATGTCATTCCTACACAATAATGTTCTCTGTGTTGTTACTGCTTAGCATTTCTAATTAATAAATTTTACTTTATTGTATATGTGTCAGTGTTGATTTTGAAGTGTCTTTGCTTAGATACTATTTTCAATTTATGAATGTGTTCCGATTCCAAAGAAATAACATTTTTAATTTTTTTTTTAATCTTTATTTTGCCTTTCTAAAATAGCACATTATTTGTATCCCAACCTTCTGTATTTGCACATGTATTTTTATCTGGAGACATTTCCAGAAACTTTGTGTAAGAGTGAAATTATTATTTTATTTCTAAATCCCCATTTTTTCAATTAGGTTGAGTTTGAAGATGGTTCTCAAATAGTAATGAAAAGAGAGGAGATCTATACACTAGATGAAGAGCTTCCTAAGAGAGTAAAAGCATGTTTTGTGAGTATTTGCTGATGATAACTTTATGCAGTATGCTCAGAATGTCAATAACACTATCTTTGGCTTTATTCTGGGTTTTCAATCTAAACTGGACAATTTTTTTTGAAGCCTGTACTAGTATGACTAGCTAAATCAGCACAACAATTAGCACAAGTTTCCATTTGCTAGTGAGAATGGTTAGTTTTTCTTCCAGTACAGGCAAATGCTCTTGTCAAACATAATTCTTTTCTTCTCTAAGTGACATCTTGGTGATCATCTGTCAGACCAGGAGTTATCAAGTTAGTAAATATTTAAATTGGCAGACATTCTGTTCTTTCAGTATGCTTATGATGTGTAAATTTAAAAAAAAACTTTCCAAGTTATCAGAGCTTTGTGATTTTAAAAGAATTGAATCTAATAAAAATGCAATTAACATGTTCTAAGAAACAAAGTGCCTGATCAGAACTCATTAATGTCACTGGCAGGGCTCATCAGCATTTCACTAGTCTTTGGTTTAAAACCAGATCCTTGCTATATTTTTAAAGTTTCCTGCAGTTTCAGACAACATGCACTAGCAGTTGTTTGTATGTGTGCCATGTGGATAAGTGTTGAGGTTCATACAGAGCATAACACTTAAAAGTGTAAAAGAAAAAGTTCTACCATACAGTTGTTGGAGGACACAGGTGACTGCTGTTACCTGTCTTTGTCATTAATGCTAAATACTGTGCAATTCAATCCATTACGAAGTCTACTCAGAAGAGCAGCATGTTCTTCTAATGTCCATGTTCCATTTTAGAGCTGTTCATTCAAAACTGCATCGCAAGTTAGATGTTAGCTGTCTTAACGTGTAAAACCTAACCATAAAGGTGCAAAAATCTTATCATAATGGAGAACAAACAACAGTTCACTGTTGTGAATTAAAAAAATGAGTCTTACTTAAAGAATGCTGTCAGTGAAGCTTAGAAAGGGAGAGCAGTTTACAGTATATTTTTCATTGCTGCAAGGAGGTGGGCTCATACACAATACCTGTTCACACATCCATTATGTGACATTAATGACCTCATTCTTGAAAGCTAGGTGCAAGGACTTGTAGAGGAATGATGTGTAGAGGTGATTCTTCATGCGCACCTCAGCTTATATGAGCTTGATGGACTAACATAGCATTACTTGGTGAGGTAGCTGGAGAAAGTTTCAGTCCAACTTTCCTTTTCTATGCTTCTTGCCACATGCAGCTGCCATCATTGTTATTACCATAATTTCCTTTCGTCTTTCATCCAGTTCTCAGCAGCTGACCCCAACATAGATACTGTATATTTCAGAAACTAGGAGTGTGTGAAAGGAAAGGATTGGCATCATGTATGAAATAAGTGGTAAAGCTAGGAAAGGAAAAGAGGCGCAGAAATGTGAGGCTGTCAGCCTGCTGAAGAGAGTGTTCACCGGCAGGTTGCTCTGTTTTACTGTAGCAATATAATAAAATTAGGACAGCTCTTTCTAATGGAGCGTGCAGTGGTCAAATATTCTTGGCTAAGACACCTTTTTGTTAATGTATCTGGAGTAAGTGCACACATCTTTCAGTGTTCTGACCTTGTAGGGTTAAGATAGATGTCTTGGAAAATGTTAAATTAACCATCTGGTTATATTCAATGGGTTTTTCATTGTATTCCAAAAGCATTCCATTTCTATTTTTTTTGTTTTAAGGAACTATGTCTAAAAAGCTTTTATAATTAACTGCATGTTCTGTGGGTTATAAACTGTGGCATTTCACTAAGGATAGTAATACTAATATAGTTGTGTTTATGCTACTCTTTTTAAAATGGAGTTTTTATCGATTAATATTTTTAATATATTTGACACCATTAAATTCATAGGGTTAAATTCTTTCTGCCACTGTTTTTTTCCCAAATGGCTTGCTGTTTGCTGTCCTGCTGCTTTGTTTCAGTTGGTTCCCAACTGGTTTAAGTTTGCTGACAAATGACACAACTTGTGATTCTGATGCTTTGTGAATTAGGCAGTGTGCAGGTTTCTTTTCAGATGTCCATGCTGTAGTACCTTGCACTTAAAACTTTTCTGAATAACACGATGTAGTGGATAATACTAGATACTGCTAGGATCAAACCTGCCCAACAGTTGCATCGCTTCCATGTTGCTGTTTTTCACCATGAATTAGAGTAGTTTATCTAGACCTGGATAAAATCAAAAGAAACAACTGGTGTTAGTCACATGTTTCAAAGGAATGCTAGTGAAATATATCTGTGTTTCTATGTAGCTTGTCAAAAATATGTCAGAATATGATGGCCTGTATGAAGATCTATGTGTAATTAATGTCTGGTTTTAGTCTACAGCCTCTGATATGAGATTTGAAGACACGTTTTATGGAGCAGATATTACCTTGGGAGAGAAGAAGAGGCAGAGAGTATTGAGTTCCCGCTTTAGGAATGAATATGTGGATGATCGAGGATACCGCATCTTCTTAAAAGGCTCATTCCAGAAGAAATGCCAGAAGGGGCTATAATGGAAGCAAGAGAGGAAAAGGGGTGTTGATTAAAAAGCATGCGGCATTATTTGCTATTGGCTTCAGTTTGATTGAACACTCGGGTTTACAATTAACTAATACATACACCAGCCTTGGAAGCTGAAGTACTTGAGTTCTGATTTCTTTGGTTGATGTATTAAAGATTTTCTAATGTTTTGCATTATGAAACTAAGGAGGAACTCAAGTAAGAGTAAGAGGGATAACACAGTGATATGCTGAAGAAAATTTTCAGTCCTCCTTGCACTAAAATAAGTGGTAAAATTCCCTTTGAATTATGAGAGAAGATTCACATTCAGAAGAGGAGATGTTTTAGTAAACCGAGATAATTTCAGTGGCTCATTATTTTCTGCAGATGGGAAAGGTTTTTAGGTTCAATTATAGGAGTTTTTCTAAAATGTTTTTAAAACAAATACAAATACATACATTATTAAGACAAACAAAAGCAAAGCTGTATTTACTTTGTACGGTGCTTTTAAATTTTTATGTCACTACTGCTTTCAGTAGGGTTTGATGTGGATTGAACTGTTGACTTAAATATTTTTGGCTTTTAAGAAAGGTCTCTTCAGTGCAGCAAGGGGGTTTTGTATATTTAAAGAGATGGATTTTGGCAGTTATTTTTAAACATGTTTTACATAACGACTATTAAAAACAGCTATTTGTAAAATATTTTTTTTCATTATGTGTACAAAAAATTAGAGTTTAAATATATATGCTTAACAGCTTAGTTTTGAATGAATATATTGTGGTCTTCCATTAATAACATTGTATCAAAGTAATAAAGTTTTAAAACAAATAAACAAATAGGTACTGTTCTTTTACTTGCAGCATTTTGCTTGTTGATATGATTTTCAATTCTATTATTTTATACCTATAGGAATCAAGAAACTTCACTATATCCAGTATGCATGTAGTTTCCTGAACACAACAGAATATACTTGATATATTGACTTGGTATCTTGGCTTGGTATTAAAATGCAAACTGGATAATTTATTGTATTTCTATTTCCCTTCAGTCTTTGAGATCATGACCTTTTTGGATATTCACAGAAAGCAGAAAGTCTGAATTTGTCTGAAACACTTGGGTATGTGAAACTAGAAAAGAGCTTTATCAAAATGACATCATCCGTTTCTTGTAAATTGGACCGTCAGCAGAATTTCTGACTGTCTGCCACGGGAAAAAGAGCCCTCTCAAAATCCAATTTAAATCTGAGCACTGCTGTTTCTAGCATCCTGTCTGCAGAAAAAAAACCCCTGGATACATGAACCCAAAGAATTTTTCATGACAAACCCAGTCTTTTAAATGCTGAGACACACAGATCTTCGTTTCACTGTAGCCCTTGCATGATTATTCTTATATTTTTGAGTGGACAGTGAAATCTTTTAATTTACTATGTGACATTTCAATTGACAATTTAATTTTTCTGTGTTACATTAACTATCTTTTCTTGTACCATGAAATCACTCAGAATCCCTTTAGTCTAAGAAATTGCTTAGCTGTGACAATTGGAATGTATTTCTAATTGACAACACTTTCTCTAGAAGTAGTGGGTTGTGATGGGTACTGTCTGGCATATTTTAGAATATCAGAGCTCTTTCTGGTATTGCAAAGGAAAAATGAAATCTAGTGATACATATGCAAATGCAAGATCATTGCTGCCTTCTGGAGTTAAATGCAACTGATAATCTAATTACTGATGCTTAGTTTCAAAATACTCTTCTAGGGTAGGAGTGCTTTTATGATCCACCATGGAGGTTCAAAACAACTGTCACATTGTTAATTGGTTAAATACATATAAATATATTTTGTAATTAGATAAATGATGTTATGGGGGTAGTACAGTGGCTAGAAATGAAATGTATGGTTTCTGCCTGGATCTGATACGACCTGTTACAATACCATGAATACACTGCCTCATCTGTATAAAGTGGATCCAGCATCTTTCTCTGCAAGTACCTTGAAATCTGATTAAAATGCTGCAAGTGTTTTTTAAAAACATTCATGCACAAAACATCATTTAGCTTGTTTCATTTTCTACCTTTCAGCAAAAAAATTCTTTGGAAGTTCTAGAAGGCTTTAAATTATTTCAAACCTTTCTAAGGTGCTATACAGTGCCTGCTGTGTAAATTAAAATTGTAGTCATTGTCAAGATCACAGTTTCATGCCTCCTGTCTCAAGACCTTGTGGTCCTTGCAAACTGAGCTGGCTAAACAACTGGCTGAGAGAGAGCTTTCCTGTTCCCTTATGACTCCTGAAAAACCATGTTTTCCAGTTCCACGTCAGGTATTGATATGGACCTTTCAGGTATGTGAGAGAGCAGATTCACATGCAGTGGTTGGTGTGCCATGTTCTGGGGAACCGTGAGCTTGCCACTATCTGAAGGGTGTGGGTGGACACCAAAACAGGCTTGTTTGCTGTCTATGTAATGAATTCTCAATAGCCAGATTCTTGCTCCAGTAAAACCTTTACATGTTTTTTCTGTCCCAGTGTTAGGGACCAGTATGTCTTTTCTGATGAAAAGGCATGTTGGCATTCATGACCATTTCACTTAGTGGGTCTGTGTAAGGAAGAGTGAAGCGTTAACTTTAAAGAGTCAGCAGTGATTTTCCTAGGACAAAAAAAGTAAAAAATTGAACGCCCATAGCAAGAGAACGCTGCATACCTCAGTACAGGAGGAACCATGCTTTTTGTATTATCTTATTCATACAAGAGCAAATGAATTGTTCTGTGTATTCAAAAATCCTGACAGCTATAGGTGTACTTGTGACTGTACACACACAAAGTAGTGTTAATACAGAATACTTTCTTTTTCCCCAGATATTCACACTTGTGATGAAAAATACCAAGAAAGAGTCTGAAGTACTTGAATTTATGCTGGCTTGTGAAGTAGGATACTTTAGCACAACTACTATGATTTTCACAGCTCTAGATAGGTTCTGATAAAATCAAATTGCTAAAATTAGTTAAAACTTAGATTACTTCTCCTGAAACCTATTTGCTCCTGTATTACTGTAGCAAAGCAGTTTTGTTGATATTTAATAGGAGCTCTAAAATACATTGTGCCACAGTGGTTAAAAATTTTCAATTAAAAGCAAAATGCTTTCCAGCTGTAATGTAAGTGAGCAGCAATTTTTTGTAACAGAGAAGTTAATATGATACCCTGATGCTTATAAACAAAATATAGCAGGATAAAAGCTGCCCCAATTTATGCAGTTCCACCCTTTATGGTTTTGTGAGATGTTCTCCAGTGCAGAAGACATAATAGAAAAAATTACTGAAAAGCTAAATAGTGCTTGAATGATCATCTGGCTAAATAACAAATAGTTTTATTTGCTACCTGTTCTGCTTGATTTAGCTGTCTCTTTTTAGTGGCACAATCACAACTGTTAAGTTTAATAATAGATGAAGGTGAAATTATAATTTCACTTGCTGTTATGAAATGCTGCTTTTTTTTCAGTCCTTAAATTTTGTAGTGGTATTTCTGTTTCTTATTAACTGACTAAAATATTTTGTGCCAGTGTCCAGTGGTATATTAGCAGGAGAAAAAGCTTATGTAGGATGGGCAAGAGGAATCTTTCCCACACATATGCACAAAAGGCATATCCATCTTTTTTTAAAAAATGGCAGCATCATCTGATTAATTTATCACACACCTTTGAACTTCAGAAGCCATCTCTGAGGCTTCTAGTCATGAATTCCAAGTGCCTTAGACAGGATTTTTCTCTGACTCATCTAGCAAAAAGAAAATGAGTTATGATATGGTAAAGCATAAAGGTTTTACTGGAGTTTATCTGAGCTGTTGTATATACTGTCTTCTTGGTTATGGCTTCACTGTTACTATCAGACCGAATTCTCCTGCAGCCACATTGCTGAGGTTTTCTCAATTAAAAAAATAAATAAAAGTATTCTCAATACTTCAGTGTATATCCTCTATGTCTAGATTTGTAGGCAGAACTGGTAGCTGCCAAAACTTTCACAAGATTTTTATGTGTCAGTTTGTGCCTGAAAAAAGTCAGGGAACTCCAAGTGGTTTGGTCATTTGGAGGAGGAGGATTAAGGAAAAAAAATTTCATTCTTTCTGTCCTGAAGTTTCCCAGCCATTTCTTGGATGGTTCCTTTATGCAGTGGAACAGCGACATGCTGGTGGATGAGGGAAAAGGTGATTCCCATTAGGTATCAATAGGTTTGTTAGTGATGCTATAGATGTGCTGTTATTTGACAGAGCTATCATAAACCGCGTGGTCTGCAGATGGGATGCTGAGATAATGTCTTGGAAGAGCCTGTACCATTTCTTAGCTTGTCCCCCCACAGTGCCATTCTGCCGTGATGGAGAGGACTGTGCATGTACTGCCACCACAGTCAGCTCAGCACTGACCTTGCCAGGCTTCCAAATTGGGAGAGCCTTTTATTGTCCATTCTAGTTACTTAAATGGAGGACAGAGTCAGGCTCTCCTTTGTTCTTAGTGCTCTGCTAATATTGCTGCAGTAGCATAGAAAGCCAGGAGGAAAAAAATCTGTCTTCAGTACAACAGTGTAAAGAGCTGAAGGCAGATAGTGAGAATTTATGGAGCTGGAAGGAGAAGAAATAGGGGGAACAGATTTTGTGAAAGAGACTTGTTCACAGTCCTTTGCAAAACCCAGGGTGCCCAAGGCTCAAATCTTTTTCTGGTATAAGCAAATGGCTGTGAGATGTACAAGCAGATTACTGACCGGTTGCCTTTAGGAAGAGCCATTCTTACTGCCAGTTGCTGCCTGAAGTCAAGGAGCAGTCATCTTTGTTTTCCCAAGGATCTGATCCTGCTGCACAGGTTGGAAGTCAATTGCATGTGATGAGTTTTAAAATTGTTGTTCTTTTCTTTTTTTTTTCCCAGATTAGTCACTGGAAAAAACTGTGTGTTTATGTGCATTTAAAATTTATGCTAGAGTTAAGGTTGCAAAATGAGGTATACAGCCAGTTCCAGAATTTTCCCAGAAAAAAAGTAATGGTTGAAGCTCCCTTATATATTCCTTGTAGATCTAGTCACTAGGAGAGTCGTAGGAAGGAATCACCATAATGACTCTCTGGGATGCACAGAGGAAAGGAAGAACAGAGATGAGGCACTGCATTCCCAAAGGGTATTTCTTGACACAGTACTAACAGTTGATAACAATGTCATGCTGCATTATTGAGGAGAAAAGGCTCAAGGAACAATGTAACGGAACAAAATTATCTTTGAAAGGTTTCCATATCTCAAAGTAGTCCACTGCAACCCAGATCTCTCCCTTTCTCTTGAGCATGTAAGGTGGACATGAGTAATAAACAAAGCTGCTACTTCAGGCCAGTCCTGATGTGGCAGCCAAGGGTGACTTGCATGACCCTATTGTTTCCCTCAGAGTCCTACTAAGTGAGTGAAAGCAGGAACTGGAAGTTGATAAGGAAGGGCTCATTTGGAGGGCTTTAAACTAGATTCGAAGGGGGATGGGGTTGTAGCTGGGCTTGCGCAAATGGGGCAGAACTCTAGGATTGATGAGAATCAGGAGGCCTCCCATCCCTCTAGGGTGAAATTGGTGTGCTCATCTCGCCCCCTGAAATGCCTGTACACTAATGCGCGCAGCATGGGGAATAAGCAGGAGGAGTTAGAAACCTGTGTTCAATCGGGAAATTATGATCTGGTGGCAATTACAGAGACATGGTGGGACAACTCACATGACTGGAATGTGGTCATGGATGGCTATGTCCTTTTCAGGAAAGACAGGCAGCAGGGAGAGGTGGCAGAGTTGCTCTTTACGTGAGAGAGCAACTAC
>NW_010176625.1:30931-34140 GCF_000695765.1 Mesitornis unicolor | reverse complement strand
AGCCCGGGTACCATAACCGAGGCTGGGGGCAGCATCTTCTCCATTCCTGGGTACACGACTCGTTAGCTCCCGTCCATCAGTTTGGCATCAGCGGGAAGCACAGGGCGAGAGAGTTCATGCACGGGCCTGGGCGACAGTGTCCTCTTAGTTCTGACCTCTTAGGTCTGCCCTACAGCTTCAGGACTGACTCTTCTGGGAAGCAAAACTCATCCAGAGCCGCTCAGCCCATCCTGGGGAGCAACCCCAGCTCCGTGGAGCCACTGCTCGTGCCTGCTGTGGTACTTCATGGGTTCTCGACAACAAGCAGCTTGTGTGCGTGTGGTTCCTTTGCAAGATGAAACATGCAGCAGCATCACAGCGGCATCACCACTGGATAAGCTTTTGGAAGACCTGGCGTGTTATTTAAGCAAGGTTGGGCTGTCTGTTGTGATTTTTGGGCGAGCGTGTCCCTGCTCCCTTTCCTGAGCGGTCTCACACCGACCAACGGCTTGTGGGTCCCAAGAGCCGTGTCCCTGGGGATGTTCTCCCTTGAGCTCAGAGCAGCAATAGACAACCTGGACCGACCCAGCGGGGTGTATTTCAGAGCTGCCGGGAAGGAGCTCTCGTCTTTGGAGCTATCCTTGAGCCGATGACCGACAAAGTAATGAATGGGAGGGTGCCCCTGCCTGAAAAAGCCTTGTCTGAGGGCTATGCACGGCTGCGGTACCGGGACACCTCTCTGCTCATCTGGCAGCAGCAGCAGCAGAAGCTGGAGTCGGCACCCCCCAACACCTACCTGAGCCGCAGTCGCAGTATGTGGTACTCGCAGTACGGCAACGAAGCCATCCTGGTGCGGGACAAAAACAAGCTGGACGTCTCCAGGGACACGGGGCAGTCAAAGTTTTGTGCTATTATGTAATTCTGGTGGGTTTGCATTAGACATCCTCGTGTGGAAACTACCCAGACTTGCGTCAAGCTGGGGGCGATGTGTTTGCGCCATCCTCATGCCAGACCTGTGGCTAAAGCAGCGTGAACAGAACGGGCCAGAAAGGCTGTGTGAAGTTCACGTTTATTTTTGCTGTTGGTAACATAAGATTTTGCATGTCAGTGAGCGTGTACAACAAAACCAGTCTCGCTTAGGAACTCCTGAGGCTGTGTTTGCTGCCTAGCATCTTGGCAGGGCCCATGCTGGACCATGTGTTGCTTGTAAGTGGCTTGTGAACCATGAGAAACACCCACTGTTATTTGGGAGCCATCCCCAGCAGGCACTTTTACTCACTAGTCCTTACGCATTGCCAAAGCTCTGTGAATGCTGGTGCGAGAGAGGCAAGTGCAGATCTGTTTCCATTGAGGCTAAGATTTTAGGAAGGTGATCTGCAAAACTACTCAGCTCTTACTTGCTCTGCCTGCCCTGTCACACTTTAGTGACTGCCCTGGAAGCAGTCTCTTAAAACCAGGTAATGAAGGTAATGAAGTGATTTATCATGGAGGGGAAGAATGTACAGTCAAAACACGTGGCAGGAAAGGTGTGTGCAGTTTGCCCTGGAAGCAGTCTCTTAAAACCAGGTAATGAAGGTAATGAAGTGATTTATCATGGAGGGGAAGAATGTCAAAACACGTGGCAGGAAAGGTGTATGCAGTTTGGTCCTGCACAAAGCAGAGGGCCCTCTCTGGTGCCAGTTTCACAGCAATAAGTGACAGACAGGACTTGTGGAGTCTCCCTTCACGCAGGTGGATCTCCAACCCGTGCTTTGGGAACGTGTCACCAGGTGAACCACCTGACAGGGACAGGCCCAGGAGAGCAACAGGAAGAAAGCTCCTGTAAATACACACAGCTCCTGCTGAGGGCCATGAGGAGACTCCTGCATAGCACGTACCTGCCCCCAGAGATCGGGTACAGAAGAAAACAAAGCAGTCTGCTGAAGTTTGCTTTGCATTTAAGTTATAATGCATGCAGTAGCTTGGAAAAGTTTATCTTCTAATTCAGGTTGGATGCTAGATTTGGTGCATGGATTTTAAAAGTTGTGTCTGGGAGCGTTTGTTTCAACTAACCGAAGGATTTTAGGAGGGAAAATTACTACAGTTTCACTTTCTGGGAACAGAGGCTGCTTTCAGGTTGTTTCCATTAAGAGCTGAATCCATGACTTGCTCAAGGCAAGATCAAGCTGACAAACTCAGCAAGCATCCAAACCTTTATTAAAAACAAAGCGGTACCACTTCCAGGGGTGCTAACTATGTGCCCAGGGTTCAGCATTAAACCATAATGTTGGCGTTAAGTCATGGACTGCCTTTATGTCCTGCCTGACGTCCTCCCGCAGCCCTGCGTGCCTAATCCAGCAGCACTTGGGCATGGGCTTAATTTCAAGCAAATCAGTATTTAATGTTGACTTCAGCATGGATTATTTCCCTGCCTAAAATTAGGCAAAGTCATTACTCCTATTATATTTATCTAAAACCTCTTTGGCGTTTTTCAAGCACTTTATTTTTTTGTTTTTAAATACAGTGAAGAAGAATCTCCTCCACCTCTCCCGTGTGGGTTAAACGCTACAAAACACCGAGTTTGCTGAGCAGAACATACGTGTTTTAACGGAAAATCGTGGAGGTTTGAAGTACTCAGCCCTGATGTGTAGCATGTGTATTCACTGCAAACCATAGGCAGCTAAATTGTTTGTAAAGCACTATTTATGCATGCGTTGGTGTTTGGTGTGCTCATAAAACTAAACCTGCTGATGGACCCCAGTGCTTCGCAGACCCATGCACTGCTCTGCACACACAAATAATCCTCTTGATCTGCCAGAACTTGCGCTGGATGGGAAACATGGTGGTGAATAAATGCTTTACAACTGGGGAAGAAACTTTCAGTGAGATTCACAAAAACCAGCGAGCAGAGGGTGACTGAGAGGGGCAGGGGCTGGGCTGAGCTCCTGGAGCACTGACAGAGAGGGGGGTTCAGGGCCTTTCCAGCAGCCTGAGGGAGCATGCGAACTTGGGGGGCTTAAGGAACAGCACAGCCCCCAAACCAGCTGTTCATATTCTTTACTTTTCTTACAGAAAAACAACATAGATTTTTTTATTATTATTTAATTAATTTGATTATTTGAGGTATAATCGGTCTTACTTTTTGTGGCTGGTAAACCAAAATTCAGTTATTTGACTACACAAGAGTAAAAACTGAAGTATGTGCATAAATTCTTCCAGGATTGAGGTGGACATGAGAGTAC
The DNA here is from genome assembly GCF_000695765.1 of Mesitornis unicolor. Lineage (NCBI taxonomy): Eukaryota > Metazoa > Chordata > Aves > Mesitornithiformes > Mesitornithidae > Mesitornis > Mesitornis unicolor. The sequence continues at coordinate 30,940 of NW_010176625.1, read as the reverse complement.
AGGAAGAGC
>NW_010176625.1:30226-30912 GCF_000695765.1 Mesitornis unicolor | reverse complement strand
AAGCGTGACTGTGTTATTTTCCGTATCTGTGTGTCCTCATTAGTCACAGCAGGTTTGTAGAGCGGCCGCTGTGAGCGAGCATTTTTGTAAGCCGGTTGTGTGGTGGTGATGCACTCGTTTAAAATGCTGTTGTAGCCTCTTGGATAAAGTGCATTAAAATGATTTGAATGCGTCATGGCGAGCAGCTGTTTTTCTCCTGCACGTTAAGCGCTGCGGCACACGTGAGGATTACAGCTACGATCACTCCCAATCCCCACCCAGGCAGAAGGGGGAAAGCTCAGCAGATGGGCAGTTCCTCCCAGTTGGGAATTACCTTGGGTACTGGTGGAGCTGTGGGTAACCTCCTTTTACCTGTGAAGTCTGGGCCATGTCTGGGGGAGGCTCCTCCAGGTTCCCAAAACCAGCAGTCCTCTTCAAGCTTCAGCGGTGCATTTTGAGATGTCACACATGCAACCACCTCAGCCTCCTCCACATCTGTAAGCAGCAGCACTGCTGGATGCACCAAGTAGTAACTCGCTAGTAAATGCTGGAGAAAAACATCCTCCTGCAGGGCAGCTGCCTTGCAGGAAGTTTCTCGAGGATAGGTTGAACAAGCATTTCCTCTGGGGGTATCACATGCAACAGCCAAGCGAAACAGGTCTGCTAGAACCTCGGAGAGACCGTGGCTTTTAAACCCAGTGAGCAGG
>NW_010176625.1:29518-30195 GCF_000695765.1 Mesitornis unicolor | reverse complement strand
AGGGAAAGATTAACCCTGGGGAAACCTGACTGTTGTAACCCTTACCTTAAAATAAACCTTCAGGCATGCAGCTGAGAAAGCCAACAGCAAAACCAACCTGAACCCTCCTCCCCAGTGACCAAAATAGATTCTGGCCGCCGTGCAGTAACGTCAAGACTCCGGGGGCAGCACTGACTGGGGGAGCAGGTGCTGCTGCCAGAGTCCCTCTGGTTCCTCCAGGTGTCAGTGGCTTCAACACAGTCGGCATTAAACCAGGGTGGAATTTTCATCTCTTTTTCAGCTGAACTTACCTCAATTGGATGCAATGTCAATGAACCAAGACCCTTTCAGATTGTGGATTTCTAGGAAAAGACCTTCCTTGTCTGCCCTGGTGCATTAGAGCAGCCCCAGTGCTTCCCTCACCAAAACTAAGGTCTATTTAGGGGACATCTACGCCAGGTACTAAACTGTGATTTGGGGACCTCAGGCCAAGCTGGCGGTGCCCCAGACTTGCCCCCTGCTCTGTGGGCAGTTTGCCCCTTCAGTGTGGCACTCCATCAGCTGGACTTGCAAAGTTATTTCCAAATTATTTCAAATCTCACGGCACTGGGGCTCTTCATATATTTGTCTCTTAGCAATGCTGCTCGGTTCAGCGCTCCATCAAAGCCCTACAAGTTTTCAACACCTGAAAAAGGAGA
>NW_010176625.1:20942-29504 GCF_000695765.1 Mesitornis unicolor | reverse complement strand
GAGGAGAGGGGAAAACAGGGGATCAAACTGCACACACAAAACAATTTTTCTTTTTATTATGAAAACAAAACAAATGCCCCAGGACCAGAGTCCATGATTACCAGTAACATCAAAGATTACTTTCTAACTCTTTTTTTTAATTCTGTTGTGTTTGAGGCCAGCAATTTGCAATAAACAAGCTAAACTACTTACATTGACTCATTTCTTTTCAGTAACTGACATTTACAGGAATATACTAGAAATGGCACTAAAAAGTTTTAAGAAAAAGAGTTACGGTAAATTTGCATGCACATCATACAGAAAAGTAACATTTTTTTAAATATTTAAAAAAAAAACCCAAAACAGAAACAAAAATACAACAAATCTTTCTGGATTGGTTATGCCAGTATCAGGGGTAAGTTGTAAGTGGCCTGTGTCAAATCCTAGCCGATGGTTTATTCATTTTTAAAAATTACATTTAAAAAGATATGCAAATACCATTTCTTTAAAAAAATGCATCTCATTGTTTTACAAGCAAGATAATGCTGCTAGTGTAATGAATCCTCACCTTAAACTGATCTCCAGCAATGCAGAGCCTGCCCGCAGTTAGCCCTAGCGGTAACTGCTCATGTTTGAGAATACGTCTTCTTTAAAATCCAGTACTAAAAAGGTTGTGGTTTTTCTTTGTCATGCCCCGATCCCTTCCCTTTAGCTCCAACCCCAGCTTTAAAAAACATCATTCCTTTCAAAACAAGGAAAAAATTAAAAACTGGTCTAAGAGTCCCCGAAACAGAGAAAGAACTAGATTAGGTAACTGCAGTCTGCTTCTACCACATAGAAACATGGAGAGACCTCACTGAGTAACTACTGAGTACATCTACATGTGTGTGTCTGCGTGCAGGTGTGCATCTACCACACACACACAAACAACAGTTACATAGTCCTGAAAGATCAGTTCTACAGTTACAAACCCTGTCGGTAGGAAAGTTTAAAATCACATCAATATAAAACCAAAATGATTTTGTATAGACAACATTTGGTTAGAAGAAAACTGTCGTACGCAACAGATTCCTTTAGGAGATGGATCCCACTCTGGTCCCACTGAGCCTACATCTGATGGTACGGTAAGAAACAGGCTGTCCTTACAATCAAAGTTTAACAAGGTTTTTAAAGGTGCAGTAATGCTGGTTGATTGAGAACAGGTCTGGTCAGATATTGTTTTGTCAAAACAGGAATTCGTCAGAAAAAACAGTTTCAATAAAACTATCTGTGTGTATGTATACATAAGAAATCATACTGATTTCAGTGACGTTTCCCCTGGAAAACAAAGTTAAACTTTGTTCATTCAAGAAAAATTCTACCATAAAAATCTTAATCTTTTTTTATTCTTAAGTCTAAAAATGTTATTTCAAATGTTAAATGTTTTATTTTTTTTAAAGTTACTTCATGACATCTGTACTGACGTGTTATGCAAAACAAACTCAGTTAAATAAATGCTCTATTATTTCAGTTTCCAATTAAGGGCTGCTGCTACTTACTATGGACTGAAAACACCTCTTCTTTCCTGGAGACACTCTGACAGGAGATACAAGAAGCACCACTACTGACATGTCAGGAGGTAATGAGCACTACAAGCAATATGAAAATGAAAAAAAGTGTAAGAAGAACATTTTGAAATGAGGAGTCACCAATTTCTTTCCTGAAATTAAAGTCATGCCAAAATGGGTTTCTCCTGTGAGCTGCCATTTCATAGGGAACATCTTACTTTCCACGAAAACAAATCTTCCCACTAAACAGTAGCCCAAGTCGCAGCTGGGTGTATCAAAGGTATGCAGGTGGTTCTTCACGTTCCTTGGAGGCTTTGGTTCTTGTTTTCCTTGCAAATCCCCAAGCTAGGACAGGTTTGCCAACTAAAACAGGGATCCTTCTTCAGCGCCGCAGTCTCAGGCCCCTTTCCATCACTCCATGCTTGGTTCCCAACTTCTTGACTCCAACCTTTTCGCAGATTTCGGTGGGACAGACCTGTGTGTCCCAGAGGAGCAGCTGTGCCCTGAGCATGGTCAGCAGCGTTGCTCCCGACATCGGAGGATGGAGACACGGTGCACAGCAAGGTCCTTGGGCTTTGCATGGCGACAAGAGCAGGAGCCACAGGGCCAACCACCGCGTTACATCAACGGCACAGCTCAGGTTAACACACACGGGAAAAGGTTTCAAAAGCACAGAAAACTGGGTGCGTGTTTATCCAAGCTGTCACGGGATTGGATTGGTTGCAACTATTTTAATTAAAATTGGTTTTGATAATGTTCAGACAATAGGAGAAACACAGATGAAACCAAATCCCATTAAAAAACCCCTAAGCTCTTAATTAGGTGTATAATACATTTCCTCATAGTAAATTCTGAAAATATTTTACTAAGGATCTGTCTAGGTGAAGAGTTTTTTAAGGGCAGAATTAAAAAAATAAAGGAACCAAAAATAACTCCATTGTTAATGGAAAAGAAAAATCATTCATTTCAGTCAGAATCACCTTAGTTCATCTACTTTCAAATACTACGGGAATCTCTGCAACAGGCCAAGCCCCCTGGTGAGTGCAAAATGAGCCAAGGATGCCCAGCACCTCACAGCAACCCAGCATTGTGCTCTCAGCCCTTAGCAAAAAATAGGATTTCTTTTCTACAGCAAACTGTGGAGTGTGTTATTGTCACTACAGATGAGACACAGACAGGCACACCAGCTGTACGAGACGTACATCAGAACACTGAAATGCTCATCTTCGAAAGACAGATTTGTAAAGACAGATGCCTAAGTGTGTAGCTAATAAAACCTCAGCCAGTGGGCAGTGGCTGAGTGCGGATGCAGTCAGAAGTGCAAACCATGCAGTGCTGGTAACTGCTGGCCCTGCGCTTACCCAGCAAAGGGACATCACCCGGACAGCAGCCATCCCAGCACCCATCCTGTCCTGGCAATGGGAGGCTGAGCGTGCCATGCAAATCATGTGCTGGGGCTGAGGAGTCCTTCAGGGCCGCTCACCTACGTGAAAAATAAAAGCTGGTGCAATTGGCACCACAGGGCCTCTGGCAAACCATTTTTAGAGACCTCAGTGGGGTGAATTTTAGGGCTACCCCACAGCAGAGGGGCAGCCTTAGGGGCTGGGGGAGGGAAAGGCATAACTTTCTGTTAAACTCTGTATATTTTTTTTCTTTACAATAAAAAGTTTAGAATTTACAATAAATTTCTGCCCCTCAGATTACAAATTTTATATAATTATAGAACTGGTATTTTCCTAAAAAAAAAAAAAAAGAGAAGGGGAGGGAAAAAGACCTCTGGAAATATTACAGAGAAAAATAATAATATGCTGCATCAAGAAAATGTTTCTACCTGTATGTCTGCCAAATCTGTACAAAACAGGAAAAAAGGGGGCTGGGGTGAAAAGATAAAGAAGGGAGAAAACAAAAGCTAAATGAACACCAGACATGACAGAGCACCAGACACACGACAGACTGGACTGTAGCACCTGTAGGTATAAAGTCCACTGGATATTTAAATAAAGTCTCAGATTTTTATTTGCCCCTTTTTTTTTTTTAATCTGGTTCAAACCTCATTAAAAGTCTCCATTTCTGCTGGTCTGCGTAACGCGGCTTGACTTCTGTTATTTTTTGTTAGGAAGTTTTAAAAGACCAATCGTGTTTAATAAATAACGTACTTGTATATATACATGAAATCAGGGACAATGAAAAGAGTGTATTGCAGCAGTGCAGGAAAAAACGTTAGGCTGGACTCGAAAAACTGCAAGCCTCAAAAAATCGTCTCGTCTCTTTTTTTTCTCCCTCTTTGCTTTTTTCCTTTAACTGAGGTAAGCATTTCAGTGTGTGGAAACCTGCACCCTGCATGACACAGAATTAGCATTCCTTTCCTAGCAGCTCACTACTGAAACAATAAGGAGAGAAAACAAAACCACCAACAAATAACAAACCCAAACAAAACACCACACACAAGGTCCCTCTCCCATTCCTCTGCCAGCTCAGCCTCAGCTGCAGCTCAAGTGCTCCTTTATTTTAAGCCCAGACTGAGGTGCTTGTCATGCAGAAAGTACTTAAGCACGTGTCTAATAACAGCACATGACTCGCCTTGGTCACCCTGCAGGGATCACTCCGAGGTCCAGCTGAGAACTTCCAGCCAAAAACTGGTTTCAATTAAATGAAAGCTTTCATAGAGAGCGACCATTTCCTGGAAATTATTCTATTTGATGTTAGAAATAACACTGCCGAGAAACTCGAGTGTCCCTTGCTCCCTTCTTCCCAACGTATCCCCAAGAAAAATGAAAATTTTGAGTGGAAAACCAAAATGCAACCACTTCTATTGCTCATGTGCTTAAAGTTAAGTTCATGCTTAAATACCTTCCTGACTAGGTGCCTATGCCTCTAACAAGATTAAAAAAAAAAGCATGTTAGCAATCCACAGTACATGAGAATTTTTTTGGGTTTTTTGTTTTTATGTAAAAAGATGATAGCATCTGACATTTTCATCACACTGTAGACTTCAAGATTAAGAATACTAGTGCTAATAACAAATACACCAACTAGTTCAAAAGCTAACATCTTTCGGATACAGTACCATTTTACAGAGATTCCTTAAAAAAAAGAAAATATTTGTTTTACCTTCTGTGAGCCAGGCAGGCTTATTAAAAGAGAACATTTGGGGAGAGGGAAGGGGTGGGAGGGAAATGTACTACAAACCTTGCAGAACTTTCTCTATCTCCTGTTAAAAGCTCTTCCATTTTCAACCAATCATCTTCAGTTAAAACGTATTTTAGAGACTTTATGCAAGGGGAACTATTTGTCATAAAGTCTAGTCACACACACACACGCACACATAAAGATCTTTGACCTATTAAAAGAGCGCCCCCCAGAAAAATGGAAGATACCTTTTATAACACTGAATTAAAAAATAAAATAAAGTCAGAAAGAGAGAGAGGAAAAAAAAACCTGACCACCGTGAAACAAAAGCAGTATATTAAGGAGAGAAAGGAACACTGCAGAGCATCGGTAAGGGTGATGTCCATTTTGTGTTTTGTGTAAGTGTCCGTAACTCATTCCGAATCGCTGCTGTCTGAGCTGGAGCCACTGGAGCTGCTGCTCCCAGACTCGGAGGAGCTGCTGCTGCTGAGCCGGGAAGGGCCTCCGGAGGGAGCTGAGCCAGATTTCTCTGCGGGAAGAAGGCAGAGATGTGGTTACTTGCAAGGAACTGAACGAGAGAAGGTTTGCCCAGAGCATTCACCCTCTACGGGAGGACAGTGTCCTCCACAGCCCTGTGGTGCTCATGGTGAGAGCGCAGAGCACCTGCGGAGTGGTGTCCACAGCCTTGCATGCTTCAGTGCAACCTCTGAACCCAAGAAAACCCTGCCTGGCTTGTGCGAAGTCAGAAGCAGCTTAGTTCACATTGGAAGAACCTTCTGTACCATCTTTCACACTATCACACTATGTGGAGACTTGGGTTTTTTTTAATCCCACAATGGAGAAAACCCAACCGTTAGATGCTCTGCAGCACTGGTCTGTACATGCAGTCCTGCACAGGCTAACACAGAGAGAATCCTCCTCCCTCTGAGGGATGAATTGCATCCAAGACACCTCACATTTAGAACCCAGGAGAGCTTCCACCTGGACAGTGACCAAAGCAGCGCCCACACAGCAGCTCAGTGCCCAGCAGTAACTTGCTCTGTCCCAACACCAGTGACCAACTGGGATAGCCATCACAGAGATAAACCCAAAGCTACAAGAAGGCAGCAGCCTTGCCTCAGTGAGGAAGCCTCTCCACATACGCAACTTTTTAGGCATTTTTGGGACAGTAAAACCAAAGCCATTACCTTTCTTTGCAGGCTTCTTGTTGTTGTTTAGCTGCCCACTGACGTCCTGTAACCGTTTTTCTAGTTCTTTCTTCTTTTCCTGAGCTAACTCCTCTTTTGACTTCGCTGCTTGCTTTTTTCCACTTGCAGCTGTGGAGGAGGAACGCACAGTTTCTGAAACTGCATGGTTACAGGCAAAAAAAGAGTGGACATCACTATTTTACAGGGCATGTAAATCTGTGCGACCGCTCTGCAGTAACACTGCTAAAATCAAGTGACCACACAGCAACTACACATCCCAGATAGAGGACAACACGTGAAGTTGTCTAGATAATCCAATCACCATCATCCTGTAACATGCACTTTTTAAGAGACCTGGAAAGTATTTCAGAAGACAGAAATAGCCATGTAATAACCTTGCAGTTACAGGTTACTTACCAGCCAGTTAAATGGTCAATAGCTACACATTTGTAATTACAGAATTGTTAACATGGGTTTTCTGCCCTGTAAAATAAAGTGTCCCATTAAAGGTTGTCAGAAGTAAGTATCTGCTATTAAAACTTAAGATACCTCACACAAGAATCTGCTGTGTTTTATGTTGCTTTAAATATAAAATGAAACACAAAAGGACAAGGTAAAAACCAACCAAGGCAAAAGCTGACAGACAACAGGAATGTAACTGCATCAGTTCGGATGGAAATGATGAGAAGTACCTGCAACACTTATATTTCTGAGCAGAAGAAAGATCCCTCTGAAGAAGGAGTAATTGAATACAGGTGTTGGCCAGTATCAGAAGCACAAAACAGGAGCCAGACATTTTGCCCAATCCAGCAAGGAAATACCTACATTTCTGTGTGCTGCTTTAAAGCAATCATTTAAAAAAGGAAATCTGGAAAGCAGAGACCTAAGAGGGTGCGTCTCTGAAAACCAAGCATTGCAATCAAGAGCAGACAGCATGAGAGTCCAGCTGGGGTCAGGCCTGCCAGCCCAGGGGGTACCGGTCTCAGAGGAGCAGACGTACGGACATCTGAGGTTATCGGCATTGGTTCCAAAACAAAAGGATGCTGCTTGTTCCTAAGCACTCTGCAAAATCTTTTCCTGAGTTATTCCAACAGTGAAGGACTCAGGAGAAACAAACAAAAAAAATCAGAGCAGTGTATTAAAAAGCAAAAAGAAAGGACAAAGTCTGAGCTTTGTTTAGGTCCTGTGGTGAGGAAATGGAGGTGCTCTGCAAGAGTCGCAGGTAGCTATTTTGTTATACTCTTAACAGGACAACTCCCTCTTAACTGACAAGCAGACGGACAGAACCAGGACCATTTCAGGTAAGTGACCCTATTGCTATTCATCTGGAGCTAAACTCTCAAGGAGCCGTAACAACTCACTCTGTGGATGAGGCAGAGAGAAGTCTGTACCATACTGTACTGTACATCTGGCGGCACATTAACATTAATCCTCTGACCTGATAAGAGACTGAGGGTAAAATGGTGATCACACCATGTAGGAAGAGCAGTTTTGGGGTGAATGTACAACTTGGACACTTACACCCAGAATCCACCGGTTGCCCAGGTGACTGTGTGCAAGTCATTTATTACCTTGGTGTTTTGCATCCCAACCATACTTTTTGTTTCCTTCCTAATCAGATGCTAAACTATTCAGGATAAGAAACCGATCCTTCCACATGTGTGCACATAACACCTACCACAATGAGACTGAAACCTTTATAGCACCTTCTAGATTCTAGATAAGTAATACTGGTAGCACACGGGTCTTGTAGAGGAACACAGTAGTTCTCCAGGTCTCCATAGCATGACATCACGGGAAGAAAGAACAGAAAAAAAATAGAAAGTTTCTGTACATCATCTTGGGAGAGCTGAATCTCTCAAAATCCCTGTCATCACACACCAAACAGCTGGATAAGAGAAACCCTACACACATCCCCTGACTCCAAAGCTGAGCCCAAGAGCCAGTGGGGGAACGCATGCCCCAGAAGGTAACTTACAAAATGGTTTCCTTTGTTTTTTCTGTAAACAAGATTTCACGTATCTCTCCAGTTCTCGTAAAGTTGTGGGCTTCAGTGTTTCAAAATCTATTTCTATCTCATCTGGATTGGAGTCTCTGAGGGAAGGTTCCCGTGACTGGATGATGTGCACCACCCTGCCCAGCTTCTCCCCGGGCAGGCGGTTGATGTCCAAGCTGAGTTGTCGTTTCTCATCATAGGTCATGGGCAGACCTTCCTCCTCCTCGTCCGAATCGTAGGTTGCAGATGCCTGCTTGCCTCCTTTCTTGGGCTGCCTGGAGGGGTCGACAAGTATGGAAACATTCAGGGGTATATAGAAGCAATGAATTCTTTTTTCCTGCCCCCTCTCGTAACAAACATCTCAATGCTCTGGGCTTTGAACCTCAGGCCAAATGAGCTTGAACAGCACCGCAACTTCTGAAACAGTTCAGAAATCTGAGATCAGCTGTTCTGCTCCTATTATATTTTAGCCCTGTGTGGCACGACACCAAGCCCATGTAGCAGCAGGGGGGGCAGCAATGAAATGGCACGTTCTTGCTGGCTGCGCAAAAGGCAAAAAGCAAAACCTTATCTGAGAGTGATCAGGCAGGGATTCTGACAGAGCTGGACAGTGGAAATACAATGGTTTCCCATGGTTCCACTGCCAGCTCTAACTTAAAGACTCCCTGGAATTGTCTGGGAATGGGAACACTATTCGAAACAACTCCTCTGACAACTGAGCTTC
>NW_010176625.1:0-20911 GCF_000695765.1 Mesitornis unicolor | reverse complement strand
TCAGCAGGGATAGAACTGGGCTGCAAGCTCTTCAGGCAACTTGCAGAAGGCAGGCTCTCACCTGTTTGCTGTGGTTGTGCTGTTTGCTTTCTTAGCTGGGGCCTTCTTCTGTTGGGTTTGTTTTGGTGGCTGAGCCACCTTGGGTTTCTTCTCCTCCTCAGCTTTTACTTTGTGCTTTTCTTTTTCCTTCTCTTTATCTTTCTTTTTCTTTTCTTTTTCCTTCTTCTCTTTTTTTTTCTTTGGTTTGTTCACTGGTGCTTGTGACAACGCAGCTAGCTGCTCATGAACAGCTTTTAGCTGGAGGAGAATAGTGAAAAAAGAAGTCAGACTTTAAAGCAAGACAACTGATGCCTCCACATACCCTTCCTCTACATAACATTGTGTAACCATATCCCAAAGTCACTGATCAAGCAGTTTAGTGATTGAACTCGGGAGACTTCGCTTGACTGAAATTCTTTTTAAAAAATGTAGTGCAAGTACACAGAAGGTGACTCAAATGAAAACATCGTTGTTTTATAAGGGCAAATAAAAATTAAGCTTAATAGCACCATCTAGAGTGTTGACAACTTGGCCTCTGGAATCCTGCGTTCCCTTCTCGACTCTCCTAGTAACTTGTTTTGAGACACCAGATAAGCGATTTTACTAATGCTCTGTTTTATTATGGTAGCACAAGTAAGCAAGGCCATAGCTTTATCGTCTGCAACCACAACAATCAGAACAGCTCGCTTCTACAGATGGGGTACAGCAGGACACTATCCCACAGGAAGCTTGTGACAGATTCATTATGCCTGAGCTCTCAATGGGTGTCTCTGTTCTTCGCAGATCCCTAATATTGCGTGCACCTCCATTCATACTCTGGGATCCCAGAAGGAAGTGCAGAGTATCAGCATTGAGAATGGCCATCTCGAAGAAAAGAAACACTGCATCAAACATGCACTTATTTCACAGCTGAGCCTTTTTCCTGTTTAGCTGGCAGGAGACTGCTTTGCTGTATCCTAGCCTAGATGGGATTTTGAAGAACAAAATTAAACCCTTCCTCCTGCTATGCCCTTTCTACCGCACAGAGACACAAACAGCTTGGCCACTGCACTACCTGCTCCTGGAGCTCCGCCAGCCGAGTCGCTCGCTCTTCTTCTGAGTCTGAGCTATCCGAGTCGGAGGAGCTCTCCTCACTGCTGTGACTGCTCTCTGTGCTTTTGCTCACCACTGGTGCTGTTGGTGGAGGTGGAGGGGGGGCCTCTGCAGGCTCATCAGGCATCTTCGCGAACCTCATCTCAAAGACATCCTATGGAAATAGAAGAGAGGAAACTGGTGACAAAAGGAGCCTCAGCCACAAAAACCTCACACTCTGGCCTTTTAAACACACCAGACACCTCACCATGGGTCAGGGTCTTACTGCATTACACAAGCTGCTGCACACGTAAATTATAATGTACAGATGGGCATACATACTCTGTAAACCCAAGAAAGTTCTCCCATTACTTTATACAGCAACAATAACATTTTAGGATTGGAATGTGGCATTGGGCTGTGCCATGTGAAGGACACAACAGTTCTGCAGCAAGAGAACATGGCTCTTTCCAAGGGCTGCAGGAATCGCTGACTCTCCCTTCTTGGTGCCAAGAGCAGACCCACAACTGGATGTCTGAATAAACACCTTGCAGCCGAACTAAACATACTCCAGAATTTGCCAACACCTTTACCTGGAGCTTCCTGGCCATGGCTACCACTTCATGGTCTGGAGGATTGTACTTGTAACAATTAGAGAACATTAACCGAATATCTGCTGCAAAACCTTGTGCATCCTGGTATTCCCGACTGTCCATTTTTTTCTGCAAACAAAGAAGCCAAAGGGAAAGGGGAAAAAAAAGCCATAAGCAAAAGGCATTTGTAGCAACTGCATGGAGGACACATGCATCTTGGAGACAGCTCTGAACAGCATCAAAAATTATATTCGTCTAAGAGAAAAGAAGTTTGATCTGGCTTATTAGTTCCTAAATAACATTCAGAGTTTCTGCTTTTTAAAACAAGCAAACAAACACCAGGCAGCCAAAGAAGTTGACATGGCTCCAGAACAGTTTAAACACATTAAGATTCTAAATCTGGATTGTTTTCTTTTTCTAAATAGTGCTATATAAATCACTCAGGGTCCACATTCTATTAGAAAATAGTGTCATGTAGAAAAAGGGTTTGCTGGATCAGAAACTAACGCAAACAAGGATCATGGACAGGAAAGGCAAGAGTCAACAACCAACCAAGCTACGATTACAGGAGTACATTAAGCGTATATTTCTACATGCTGCTTGGCTACATTTTCCCTGTAAATCTGAAAGGGCAGAAGAGATCATGATTATCCAACTCTGACTTCTTGCTAATACACAGCATGAATTTTGCTTGGCGATTTCTACAGGAAGACAGGCATTTACAGTTAAACTGCAACACCTACTCTTGATTTAAAAGTCCAACTGATAATGGATACAGAATTCACCCTTTACGAATCTATTCCTAATGTTATTTCCTACTGCAGTGAAGATAAGTATCAGGAGCTAAATATTTGCTCCTTGTTTCTTACTTTTCAGCTCTCACTTTTGTCCATTTCTCTTGGTGTCTGGGACTGAATGGCTTGGGTTTAGAGAACGGTTCATAGCCTTCCTAGAACTTAATTGATTTTATGCATACATTACTACTATGCATAAAACCTTAGCTCCAGTTACTCCGACTGAAAGGAAAAAGCAGCCAACACTAGATTTCATTTGCATTTAAAAGACCTGGGTTTAATAAAATTCCCTATTTGCCAAGTGCTTACAGGCCTCTCTTTTGTACATCTGGTGCACCTGTATCCCCCGGTGCGGAGCAGGGGCTGACTGGGAGACAGGCTGCAAACGTGACCAGGGCACACGGCCCCCATCCAAAACAAAACAGGGGCGCTCAGGGTCTGTAACCCACGCTGGAAACCTTAACACAAGCAAATTTCCCTTTCTTCAATAGAAGCTCCAAGTATTTCACAGCTACACAGTGCAACTATCTTGAAATACTGCAATGACTCCTAAAACTGTTTTTGCTCCCAACAGGGCAGAATTTCACCTCCAGGGATGCGGCTTTGGAGGAATCCGCACGCAGGGTGGTGACATTCCTGCAGCCTTATTCTCTGCTGTGCTGCAGCCAGACACCTGTCAAATTTTTGTCAGGAGACCTCATTCACGTCTCTGAGCCCCAGCACAAAGACAGAAAGGGAAGGTTTGTGCTGCTCCTGTCTGAAGGAGAGCTGGCCTTGTTTGAAAAGTATCTCAGGCCAGTTCCAAAGCAAAACATATGTTCAACCAAAAGGACCCATTTATTTTAGAATACATCTTACGGCAATGAAAGGCCTTTTTGATGCACTCATATTTGTTTGGCATACCCAATGGCTGATGACTGCCTATGCAATACATTTCAGTGTCTGACACTTCACTTTAATCCAAACCCAACAGTTCTCTAGCCCAACAGTTTTAACCTGTGGAATTTCATTTTGTTTTCTTGTAAAGAATAATTAACTTAACAAAAGGGAAAAAAATACTTTCAGTCAATGGGCTGGAATACCTTCGGTTATAAATTCACTTTGAGATTCACAGCCAGCTCAGCTACAGCCCCTCCCCCAACACAGTCACAACAGTGCCTCCTCTACCGCACACAGAGAAAACCATCTCCAAATCCTTCTGAAGCACCCCTCTGATGGGTGCATGGCCTGAAAACAAAATGCTCCTGGACAGGAAGGACATTCTCTGAAGAAAATCAAGCCTCATATAACCAGAGAACCAAAGTGACAAGCAACCAGGTATTGGGGAACCTACTACAGCTGCAGCAATGCTTCCGTTTTACTTTCTCTTGCAACTCCTTCAAGATTAGTTTGAAGGCCATTAGTTGCACTGCTTCACCACCTACATTGTCATTTGCGCAGAATTAAATCTAAAACCTTTCATATCCACAGAGAAAGCCCTTGACACTGGAGAATTGCACTGCCTGCAAAAGGCAGGTTTCTGTCCTGTGCAGTTAATGTATTATAGACTGCATCTCGGAGAAGCCACACTATGATCTACAGGCCAAGAGCAATGATAATAAAACACTCCATAAAAAACCAATACCAGACAGCACTTCAAACAAGTTTATTAAGAAAAATACTACCACATGGAAAGACAATTCCAGAGTCTTTACGTACAAAAGACTCCACAGGATCTGCCATTAACTCGTCTCCAGATTTCTGCCCTACACTAGTAAGGTACCGAGGGAGAGCATCACTTCCACCTGCAGAAACAGGGAGAACTTAGGAAGTCAAGGAAATATGCCTAAGCTGAGAACAGGTCTGGAAGGACGATGTTTACCAGCAGTCGCACTAAAGTCAGTGCAGAACCTGAATGAGCTCATCTAGGACGTGATCATGTAACGACTTGTGTTCACAAGACTAGTGGAGAACAGGCATCAACAACGCTTCATCACTCTGATAACAGAGAACAGTTGCACTCAGCAAGAGATACTCCTTCCCATCTTAGTTATTTCTGCAAACCAGGCATCCTTCGAAAGTCCTTTAAAGCTACCAGCCAGTTGATAGGCTCTTAGGACAGATTTTGATGTGTAGCCTATGATAAGCACGGGCAATTGTAACTGCATGCACAGTAAACATCACATATGAAGGTTCCTGATGCCACCAAAGTGCTGCATCTCTGATCTGACTTAAAGACCACCACAAAAAACCCCATCTGAAAGCTGTTCCTGCTCCTGAGCATGGTCAGATCCACTCAGCTGAGAAGATGGTGGCCATGGAAGGGAGCAGATACAAGTGTGTAAGTGACCCTGCTTGGAGCAGGAGGCAAACCTCCTGACCAACTTGAACATTAGCCTATGATCCAAGCCATGTAGATGGACCTTCAAGCTGGTGTGAAGAGCAACTCCAAATCAAAGCAAAGGGAGCAGACCTTGACAGCAAGTCATAGAATTAAAACAGTGGATGAGCATTAAGGAGGCCTTCAGCACTGGGCATCCAAAATCAGCAGGATGGCAAATGCACTGCAGTACCAAAACTATGGGGAGCTTCTTCCTCCCTCAATCACGCTCAAGAGCAAGAAAAAATGGAAACATACCCAAGAAAACATCAGGATCTTCTTCTACTAGCAGAATATTAGAGCCAGGCACTAGTGCTCCAGCTTTGCAGACTACCATCTTCAACCTAGCCCTTTCTCCTGCTTTTACCACTGTATTTCACGCTCCTTCTTGCCTGCAGCTCCACTCACCCTTTGTCTTGCCCTCTTCTCCTCCCAGGAAATTGCTGCGAGCTTTAACATAGCTTGGCTTAATTGCAAGTTAAAAATACTGCACATTGCCTTTCTGTAAAAAAGCCAAGGGCACTGCAAGCTCAGAAGAATGGTTTCCAAGCCCAGCTCTACCAGAGCCTGCTTACAATGATTTATCAGCTCAGAGATGGTCTTTTCTGTACAAATCCAACCAAAAATAGTGCTTAGCACTTTCCACATATCTGTCCTCACAACAGCCCTGTGAGGTAGGTTAAGTATTAGTATCTTGATTTTATGACTGGGAAAACTATGGCACAGAGCTGTGGGGAAACTTGCCCAGGACCCATAGCATCAGAATGGCAATTAAAACTCAGACATCGGTAACTCCTGGTCTCATCCTCAATGCACAGACCATGACAACTATTCTCTCATCACTAAATAATGCAACTAAAATACTCGTAAAAATATTGCAGCTGTAGTAAGAACCCTTGCAGCGTCATAGCTGAAGGGCATGGCACATCAGAGCACAACTCACTGCTTCCAGGTACTATGTACGATTTGCCAAAAAAACCATGAAAGGAATCAGGAGCACGGCTGCCCTTTTGTCACCTGGGCATTTAGACAATCCCAGGCTGGCTCAGCTGGCAGCAGAACACTTCTAAGGAAAGCCAGCAGCAGAAATACCTTCACTTCCTGCACGTGGAAGAAAGTCTCACCTCCACCAACACCGATTCCAATGGCCGGCTGACAAGCAGGAGATGAGAACTAGAAAAAAACCACAGCTTTGCTCCATGGATATTTAGGAGGCAATGAGAGAAACCTCCCAGCCTACTGGGAAAAACACTTTTAATATTGAACCATACTAAGCTAAGCTCTTGAATAGCCAAGCATGGACAACGCAAGCATCACAGTATTTCTTCCCCTTCCCGAGTACCAGGCGATCATCACGTTCCAGTTGGAATTGCTCAGCGTAAGCCTATCTGGACCACACATCATGCCAACAAGTAGGCAGGCAGCAGCTTCTGGAAACGGGATACTATAAATCAAATTCTATGAAATACAGCACCACTTCTTCTCAGAGCGCAACACAATCCCAAGGATACAAGTTTAAAGAGCCGGACTATCCACAAAGAGGCGAGGATGCCATCATAGTCTGCTTTGTAGGGCAGAAAAAAAACCAAGATGTCCCAGGTTATGGGAAAAAAGGAGAGGGGAAAGAAACAAAAGATAAAAATATCCAGATGATATCCAAACGGGTTGAGTTTTCCACCCTTGTCCCTTCCCCCTCCCCCAGAAGCAGCCAGTCCTCTGCAACCAGAGGGCTGTGACACCCTGCAAAAGAGGTGGTAAATGTGGACGTACTTTAACAGTACTGAGATCCATGGGGTGTTTGATAATATCATGATAGTCATGTAATTCCAAGGCCTCTGCATCAACAGGCTTGTAAAAGGGCCATGCATAGGCTGCATGCTTCTTCGAGAGCATCTCCTTGAGAATGCTGTCACAGTACTTGAGGTGCTCAGAGAGTTTGCCTTTCTTCCCTGCGTGCTGGGGCACCTCTCCGTCTTCAAGGTCTTTCTTTGGTGGTTTGATGGGCCGGCCGCCGCTCTCCCGTCGAGCGATGATTTTGGCCTGCTTGGGGTCCGAGAGGGGTGTGGGTGACTCGCTGCGGCTGGCAGTGATCGCGGAGGTGGTAGGGGTTGTCGTGTCTGCTTTCCGCTTCACTCCCTTTTTCTGAAACAGCAGATGGAGAGACTTCATGACTATGTGCCCAGCTCTCATGCTACACTAGCAGAAACCTAGCACAATTCACCCTTACTTTTTACATCTATCTGTCCTCTGACAGAAAATACAATTACTTCACTGGGATAAATGGGACCTGTGACTAGAGGCTTCAAAACCCAATTCAGTGACTACAACACGATGTAATACTACACGTCATCTGAGCCACAGTAACCAGTCATTTGCACATCTCCAACCCAACCCCAAACATGATGCAAAACGTCTTAGCTCTATGTATGTCACTGAGATTTAAACTAAGGACTCTTACCTCACATTTGCCAAGGGAAAGGAGTGCGCCCAGTCGATTACTGCAGCTCAGCTGATGCATCATGACTTAGTAAGTGTCAGTAACTTAACCACATGTCTGAGTCCCCAGTGGCAGGATCAGGCTATAAGTTCTGAACCAAAGCATATTAATCACCAAAGACCCATGAGCCTTCAGTTCCTTGTATTTAGTGGGTGAGCTAGGTAGAGAGCTTATTATGGACAAGAGCAAGAATTTAATGATTTTGCCTTAAGCAAATAAAACCTCTCTCACATAAATTCAAGCTGCGACTGTCCAGTCAGCTCTCTCGTGCTCCTATGAAGGATTTATTTCTCTGGAGAGAGAAAGGGGAAAAAAGTTCCTTAGGGAAATCTAAGGGAAATCTTAAATAAATCCCAAGCAGAATTAATTTTGTAGTGTGTATTTGGCAAACTCACTAGAGTTCATCCTTGAGTTTTAAAATTAAATTGATTCTCAGAAGCAAGTTATTTGGACAGAAACTGAAGTATGAGAGACTTCTGAGGAGGACAGCTTAGCTGCAAGTAGATCTGACTTACAAATTCTCTAGTAATTCCCAAGAAATAAGCAAAACAATCCCATGGCTCTGCTGGCCCACGCAACCTCATCAGAAAACACCAATAGTGTTGCAGCTAATTGTCCAGTTTAGGAAAAAAACCCACCAGCTTTCTCTGAGCTATGCTTTTATCATTTCTAAAGCAATACACAGCTTGCTAGGAAAATCTCAATTATTTAGAGCAACATTTTCATTTGTCCATAAATTACCATAGTAAACAGCAGTGGCAACTCCCAGGAGATTACTCAGTAAGGAAGAGAGAACTAATGCACTCAAAACCTGCAGGCAACATCAGCCTCCTCCAACTGGAGTGACAGGCCTGTCTTGAACTGGTTTATGGCAGAGAGGAACATTCCTACTGCTGGAGTCTGCAAACCTTAAAGGAATAGCCCCAGTAAAATGAGGGATTCAGTCACACGGGGAAGAGATGGTGCAAAATGAGGGAAATCAACAGCCCTGTGGTTCATGGAGCATCAGCACTGGCTAAGGCTGTGGTCAGATGAGAGCTTGTAACTGAGACGGAGCAACTACAGTTGACATCACCTCAGCTGGAGTGGGGTAAAACTGGCAAAACTTTTCTCAGTCCTCTCAGACTTGACAGCAAGCACTTGTCTGAGCACATCCCACAGGAATAACGATGGCCAGAGAGGCAAGGAGTCAAATGTGGAGAGAAGGAACGTACATAACTAGCAGTGAGGGGATGAAAATAAAGCACTGCTTAGCAATATCTGAAGAGTTCTCCATTTACCTTGACTACCGGTGGCGTAGGAGGCACCACGGGAATTATCGGAGCAGCAGGCGGAGGGGGAGCAGCGGCGGGAGGGGCAGTGACAGGCGGGACATTAGCAGTGATGGTTGGCACGGGGGTGGCAGCAATGACGGGCGTCTGAGACACGGCTGGAGGGACGTTCTGGAACGGGGCCGGCGGGGAGACGGAAGACACGGCCACTGCTTGCTGCGCTCCTTTCAAACGACAAAGTGAAAACACACTGCAATGTACTGATGGTTACAAGTGCCGACAAGACATTGGGAACAAAGTGACAACAGTGACGCTGGACTGTGCAATATGGGCTTGGCAAAATGCTTCCAGTCCAGGGCCACAAGAAGAGCACAAAGGACACGGTGTGATTTGCTTGGTGCTGTTACCCAGGGGTCAACAAAAAAAATGAGGAATCACTGACCTAAGTCTTCGTACCACGAGCTTTAGGCCAGCCACATACAAGCAAAATACTTCAAGATTTGCACATGGGGTGTGTGTTGCTCTGGGACAGTCTTCACTCCTCTCATGCTCTCAGAGCTACCCCGTGCTCAGCTAAAGGGCTGGATCTCAAGGAGAGGGACCGGAGATGGTTCTTTTGGATAACTGCTGTCCTGCACAGACATCAACCTGTGAGCATTTTAGCTATGCAGGGCAAATGGAACACACCCCTACTGCCAGCTAAACACCCAAGAGCCCAAAGCATCCTGGATTTGCCTCAAGTTACACAGCAAAAGAAACAGAGCTGGGAGTAGAGCCTAAGTATCCTGATAGTCAGGACAGTCTCTTATGCCAGACCTGCACTGTTAAAGAACTGCCCACTAGTGTAAAGTTCAGAGGGACAAGTCTAGTGACCCAAGCAGCAATACTGCACTATGGTTTTGTAGCAGCTTTTATCAAAGGATGCTGAAAAGACACATCATCACAAATTTCTCTGAGCTTGGACAAAGTTGTAGCTCCATTTGGCACCTGAGATGTGGGAAAACAAAGAACAGTTGACTTTCCCAGAACAACAATTAGACCTTGTTTACAGAAAAAAAAAAGCAACAGTTTAATTCAGCCTACACAAGCTACTTTATGAAATGTTTTACTGTGCTTATAGAAGTTTTAGTCCTAAATCCATTTAAAATCAACTCTAGGTAAGCTGACATAAACTTAGTTTCTACTGATATACAATGGTCTACAGACCCTTTTGCAACGGCTTAATAAATCCTTTCTGTTGACCAAACTTTATCCTATGATGTTGCAAGTGTCTGTGTAAAAGAAAAATGTTATACAGGGTTTGGAGGATTGGCAAGATTTAAGTCTGACTCTCTGCTGTGTCAGACGCCTGCCAGGACCTCAGATGAGCTGCATAAACCCAGGTCTATAAGGAAATCCATGCATGGCCTGTCTCTTGCAGCAGACAGACACGTCTAACTGCCTTGCCTCAGTTTCTTCTTTGCATACAGGAAGCAACAGCACTGCCCTCCCTCACTGAAGCACTGAGTGGATGGGAGTCACAGACGGTTTCATGTTTGCATGACAAATTCACAATATTCTGAAGACAGACAAGCCCTGAAACATTGGGTGAACATTATCTAAACATCTCTCATTTTCAGAATATGTGCTCCCTTCCTCTTCACCATTTGCAAAGCCAGGCAGCTTGAAAGGTGGGTCAGGCCTCAATGACAACCTCGTAACATTTGCTGTCACTCTATCAGGTTAATACCTGCACTCTGTGTGCCTGCTGACGGCTTGCGACCTTTGCCTTTAGGAACTGGGGGTAATAACTCAACTTCCTCCTGAGGCATCTGGGCCACCTTCTGCAGAAATATCTTCTCCAGGGCTTGGGCCATGAGGACGATGTCATCGGTGGGCTGCAGAAAGAAGAATACAAGCCCATGCTGTATCATCCACGTATTAGAAACAGAGAGGTTCAAGATCAGGTTTTAAAATCCCCAATGACACTGCCCTTCAAATAACTGATGGTATCCAAGCTCCAACAATAAGCAGACTGGCTCTTCTCCCTCCTTGCATGCTACCTTCCTGTTCTTCTATTCTGGTCTAGTATGCAGTAATTATAGGCTCTAAGTACGCTGCATTCAGAGAATTATCAGGACTTCCAGTAGGAGCCTGATAACCACCATCCTGCTCACCGGCGTGGAAGCAGCAAACTGGAACAGATGAGCTGTCCACCTCTGCTTGCCAGCAGGGCCAAGAGAAGAGCATAAACACATACTCTGCAGCTCAAACTAATTAATTTGTTTATTTCAGCTTGTTCACCACTATGGGTCAGTGATGACAAACATTGTAGAAAACATAATACAAAGAATATAGGCTTTTAACAACCTACCAAAACAGCAAACAAGCCAAACCCAAACTAATAATAAGCAATCTGAAGGTGTGCAAGTATGGACAAGACAAAGGCAGAGAACAGAGTTATACTTCCTGAACTGCTCTGTGCTGCTAAGAGATACTATTTACTGCTAGCCAGCCAGTTACTGCTAGACAACACTAATACCCCCCATAACATCTGCAAGGCACTGCACAAGCTTTAGCTCAACATAAAGAATTCCTAACTGGAAATAAAAGGAGTAAAAACTTACTATATAATACCAAACCAGAAATCTATCTATAATTAAAAGGCACATTTGCCATTTTAACTAGTCTGGAGGAAGAAAAACACAGCACAAAGACAGCTTTGTGCATTTCAAGTAATGTGGTTGTAATTAGGGGCATTTCAAATCCTTGCAAGGAGGGCAAGAGCTCAGCAGAGCGGGCCCTGTTCAAAACCTGCACTCTAACAGTTACAGGTGGGGTCTTTTCTAGGCAGTGCCCCAGCTTCTCTGGGCTCTTTACCTTGTTATAAATGTAACAATTTGTAAACATGGTGTTGAAATCCTGCATACATTCACTGGCACTCCAGTAATAGTTATGTTCCAGGCGCTTCTTGATCGTCCCCATGTCCATGGGATTTTTTATTATTTTGTGATAATCCTGTTGAAGAAACAGGAAAGACGTTACATTTCCTGATATGGGGAGAGTGTTGTTCACATCTCCCTCTAGCCTCAGCTTTCTCCTCAGCCCCCCTCCCAAAAACCACACCCCCAAATTTTTGCGAAAAATGCAAATATAATATCTGCTTTTATTTATTTTCTGATTTGTAGCATTTTAGTCTATCATTATTATGAACTTGACTACAAAGCACCAGGACTCCTTCCACAACCACCAGCCTTCCCCGACTCCCCCCAGTACACACTCAAACACACACACACAAATGGCTAATTAGACATTAGTGTAGTATATGGAAGAAAATGTGCTTTCTGAGCAGTTCTCCCAAGAAGCAGCTTGCAGCCTTGATACCCCTCATGAGGCTGTAGGTGCTAGTTTGGGTTGTGCTGCAGGGTGGAAGAGCACCACACTTCACAGCCAGGCTCACACTGCAGCGATGCTCACCTGGCATCAGAAATTGGGAGCAGGAAGGGCAGCACTAGCTCTGGCAGGGTGGACTGGCTGCTATTTGGGAAACGGCATTTCCACCTCCGTTTTTAAAAGACTGCCTCTGGCACTTACAGAATTTATCAGTGCCAGGACTGGCTAAGACTGTGCTAAACATTTCAGTCTGTCTTTTAAGGGCATTTCAGCCCTTAAAAGGCTTCCACATGTTAACCCAGTTTCTCTCTGGGCTGGTCTCAAGCATCTGCAGAGACTGTGATTAGGCTGGAGACGCTCTAAACGTGCCAGGTTACACGTTGTAATTTTCTCATTCTGGAGAAGAGCAGCAAACTGCACTCTTGCACGTGCACACAAAGCCGTGTACAGCCACTCTCTGAGGCCAACCCTCAAGCATGACCTGAAACACCAATGTTTCCAGGCAAGGCACATGCTAGGGCAGAAAAAGCAACCCTGCTGACTACTGGGCTTGTGCAGATTTAGGCCGCACATGAAAAACAACTATTCTTCCAACTGAATCCTCTACATTTTCTGGTAACCTGCCCGAAATCCACTTCGAAATGCCTGAGAACTAAATCCACAAAAAGAAGTCACAAAGAAGCACAGACCTAGAGAAATATTATACAGGTGTTAAGTGTTTTACTCTTCTAGCACTTTAAATAGTACCTGTCAACATCATTACAGAGTTCAAAAGACTCACAATGCAGTCCATAAAATTGGATTACAACCTGCAGTAACTGGAGCTGTCCTGACCTTACATCCCGGAACCACGCTCCCTCAAATCCTACATGCAACCCTCTAGCTCAGAGCAGCCAGAATTAATATGCAACTGGGTGCCCGGCTGAGCAGAGAGTGGAGTGAAGGGGTTGGTGGTGGTATCTGTCTTTAAGTGAAGCAGGTGGGCAGGGGAATGCCTCTGCTGCTGAGTTTTTCCACGCATAGAGGACACCTCTGAAGAGGTAATGTGTGTGTGGCTCTGTCCCCTGGAAGAAAGCAGCTAATTAAATTTTGATTATTTATGAATAACTGGGCTGTATCTTGTACTGCCTGCTCTGACAGAGTATGTACCATCAAGCACAGGAGGCAGATGGGTAAATGCAACTGTTCTGTTATTACTGATTCCAGAACAGCATTTGCAAATATCTAGCTCCAAAGTATCCTTGGTAATTAGCTTATCCTGTCTTCCTCAACATTGAAGCCAGTGGCAAATCCAGGAAAGCCTATTGAAAACACAAGTAACACTGAGCCCAATGCCAAATGCTCAGAAAAGTGTGGGCTTCAAGCGTCTCTCAAATTGGACAGAGGTGAGACCAAGGGTGAAGACACAGAAAAGTAACCAGAGGTAAACCACAAATGAAGCACTACACTTCAGTTGCTCTAAGACAGCTTGCTCATGTGCTTTTCTCACTGAGTAGTTTTCTCCTTCAGAGACCTGTACCTCTCCAGCTCTGAAGGACATCAACTTCTAATTCTGAGAGTCTGAGAGCATTCAACGAAATCTCCAACAGCATCCTAACCATTCTGATCCAGTGATCAGACAACTAACACAAAGCTTTCCAGGAACAGAATACAGAGCAGAAGATGACGGATACGTACCGGTAAATTCAATTTAATTGCATCAACAGGTTGGTAGAAAGGCCAAGCAAACTGATGCTTCCACAAGGTCTTTACCACAACATTTTGCATATATTGCAATTGGTTGGTCTTCCTGCCAGGCTTATTAGGATTAGTGACCTCCGGAGGTGGTGGATTCACAGGGCCCTGAGGAGCCTGGATTGCTGATGTGACTGTCGACATTTTCCTGCTCTGGCTCTCACTCGCTGTCACAGCGGCAGCAACTGGGAGATTTTCCCTCTTCCTTTATGCTCCCTGAACGGGACTGACATCCCATTTCCAGGGTCCAACCATACAACCTAGATCAAATGAGAGGAAGAAAACAGCATGTAAATACAGTTATTTGCTTGAAGCTGGCATGTTCAAACACTATCAACAGCACAAGTGTCCTAACCCAGGCTCTTTACCCCCACCTGCTTCCTTCCCTGTAACACACTTTATCTTGATGACAGGCACAGTTCAAGACCCAGGAGACAGTGGAACAGCAATTCCCAAATTCAAAGCCTGCAGAGAGCCAGTAAGCTTCATAGGACTGGTCCTTGCTTTATTTGGCTAAGAGGACATCTTTGTGCAAAGAAAAGAGAGGGGTTAGCATAAGAATATGGCCAGGGAATGCAATTAGGAGTCAGAATGTCCCATGAACGTGCTGATCCAAGTTAGCAAATCCATAGCTTGCAGCTCCATGTAAACCTAACTGCACTGTCTCTAGATCCATGCTGGCTGGCACTGGGTCAGCTTACAAGTCCCTGCACTGGTGCAATGGTTAAGCCTGAAATCAAAAGCAGACAGCAGACCTCGACTCATAGAAAGAAAGAAGGGGCTGCAAACAATTGTGAATGAAAAGTATCACCAGAAACATCCTAACCTGAAGTGATCTGCACTTGGAATCTCATAAATGTCTTATTACATCCATTACTACATGTACCTGATTGGGCCCTCAATTTCGTATGGACATCTCAAAACACAGGCTCAATATAAATACAATATTGATTATTATTTATATTCCATGACCTGGCTAAGAGAGCACTGTCATGGTCCCTCTTAAAGATACATATGAAATACAGAAGAATACATAAATGGCATTGTTGTATTCTATTTTTCCCCCAGCAAACTGCAGGGGAAAAAAAATGGTTATCGCTGTGTCTTGTATACCATATGGTAAACAGCTTTGCTATGTCATCTTCCATAAACATTTGATATTTCAATTCACATCAGGAGTTACTCTTCTCATGGCAAAACAGACCACAATCACTTTCTAGAAGCAATTATTTCAAATATGTTCAGAAAGCCCCACAAATATTCTCACTGACATATGCTTCTTGAATGCACAGAGAAACACATGCAGAGACAGAAGTTGCAGTAATACAGAAAGAAGAAGAGAGCAATAAGACTTCCTAGAAAAAAACCAAAAACCTCTTATTTGATACAACCCTCATCGTCTCTACTGAAATCTGGACTAAATATAGAACATCAGCTTACCCTCTGAGCTGCTGATTAGATGATGGCAAAAAGTAAACACATACCTAATTTAGGGGAATTTTACAAAAACAGATGTGCACAGACACAAACAGATCTGCAGCAGAGAGGGATGTTTAAATACCGGTGTTTTCAGGCTTGCCCAGGTAGCAGAGGTGCTTGCATTTTGGAGGGCAGCTGCTGCCCCAGCAGCTCCATAAACAGGAATACAGCAGTACCCTGGTGACACTGTGGCACAGTGAACCACCCCATAAAGCCACCAGTGCCACAGCCATCAGGGACACCCGAGTGCTCTGGGTGCCGCAGCTCCTGGGCACACCTTGCTGTGGACCAGTTTGGCTTGGCTTACAGGTGTCCACACCTCCAGAAACCAGACACAGTTTGTTTTTATAGAGCTAATTGTATAATTATTTTATAGCCCTTCTATGGAAAATGAAATTGCTAAAAACCTAAAACAAATCAGTGTGTGACCATGCACGTTTATGCGTGCAGGGAACAGACCAGAGGAGGTATGACTCTGCCATAACCCATTCACGAGACCCACTGCATTCCAAGGATGTAGAAAAAGCAGAGGTGACAGTAGGACTTTCTTGTGCCACATATATGGCACAAGTATAGATCCATGATCAGGTCTCTGGTCTCTATTCTCTGATAACTCAAGTGCCCAGCTTAGTAGTTCAAAAAGGACAAGTCTCTGTTCCCCAGCACCCTCATCTGATCATGCTGGTGGCACTGCTGTGATCACCAAGCAGCCAAGAGGGATGTTGGCATCCTCTGGGCAAGGAATCTCAAAGCTAGGATCTTATTTGGGATTTCAGGTTTAGCAGAAACCCGGGAATCATTTTCTCCCGATGTTCCGTTAGCAGGAATACCACAAAACACAAATCTTCAGATCAAGGAGGGGGGAATAAGAGAAAGAACTAAAAAGAAGAAAAAAAAAAGATAGTTGGGAAGTTTCACCCCATTTCTTTCTGGGCAGCTCTCTGCATGGATTTCATATCCCAAGGCCTCTGGGCAACATCCATCATCTGAGTGCAGGCAACGCTGACTGCAGGCCCCTGGTGACCATCATTGGAGCATTTTGTTTGCTGTCTTCTTGATTAACAAACTGAATCCAATGCAAGGATTGACGGGAAATAAAACACCCACAGCGAGCAATTCCTACTGCTGTGGAGCATTTCAGTCACAAGTTTGAAACTATGCAGTGCAACTTAAGTCTTCCCTTTAAATAACCTAAGGTTAAAGACAACAATTCTCTTTTCATTTGAATCTCCTGATGCCCTCCTACCTCTCAAACTCCATTTGATAAGGATTTTTTTTAATTAATTTTTATTAAATCTCAGAACTGTAATTGAAAAAACACAGATCCAGCTCCTGCCTCTCCCAGACTCCCTTTCTGACCTTAGCCAAGGCATTCAGTATCTTCACACCACAGCTTCTCCTCTGTGCCATGGAGATAGTGACAGTTCCTCTCTGTCTTCATTCGCTCCACCCAGCCAGCCTGAAAGCTCCCTGGGACATGCACTGCCTCTTCACATGCACATTTTAATCATCAAGTTTAAACAAGGCTTTTACAGTCCACAAGAGAAGCATGTAACAGTCATCAGTGACACAACTCCAAAAGGATTTTAATTAAGAACATTACCAAAAGCAGGAGGGGCAGAACCATGACAGCCAAATCAGCCAGTCCTCTGACAGCTGATCCATTTGTGCATGCTCAACTCATTGGTTATTACAACCAAAAGTGGCTACAAACCCCAAACCTGTTAACAGAGCTGTCATTTAAACGCTGGATCCTGCTGCTGAGACAGGAACAGCTACCTGGGCTATCTCAGCAGCTCTGAAGTATCTGCTCCTGGCATCAACACAGCTTTAATGTGCATGTGCCTCACTGTACCTTTTTAACCCTTGGTTCCTCAGCTTCCTCATAATTTGCTGGGGAAGCTGCTTTGATATCAGATCATTCTTTAATTTTTTTTCTACAGCCATTCCTCTATTTCTAAAGTTTCAAAGTAATATTTTTAAGAACATAAAAAGCAGGATTATAAGGAAGCTGGAAGCTGAAGGTGCAAATGCCAAAAAAATAAGTGCATGACATTGAATTTAGAGAGGCCATGGCCCTGTCTGAGAAATCCACTCGTTGTCAGACCTCATTTATCAAATGAGGAAAGTGAGAGGCATGACCATCTGACATCCTCACTTACCATACAAATCATCCAGCACAACAGTTAAGTAGACCCACACACAGAAAACAAGCAAGCTTACACAAATTGTCCCGTATCTGCAAGTAGAATCAAACCACACAGCTCTGGTCTAAGCACTTCAGCATCTACTGAAACTGCATTAATCACAGTAATTATTTAAACTGTTAGGGAGCCCAGTTGTGAAGCAGGACATCACTGTACAAGGTACTGTACAAACCTGGAACGAAAACTGGCAAAACCAGCCTTGGCACAGACATCCTGTGCACCTTCCAGTGAGGGCCTAAGCTTGGACTTCTTTTAGTCCTGGAGTAATAACTTCTTAAATTTAAATTTTTAAATTACTGCTTATCCTGTTGCCCAGACCTGTAATGTTCAAGTAACAGAAGCTGTTCTTGCTTTTCCTGGCTGCACATGTACAGCTTTGATATCGCATAATTAAAGTACACCCATTTGCTGTCACACATGAAGGGTGTACACTGCTTCCCACATTGTGCATTTCTCCTCCTCGGACTCATCCCAGTCTGAGGCCATATTTAAAAGCAAAACCCAAACCTAAAATCTCAAATAAATCTGGCTTCTCTGGAGTTTAGGTCTGTCTTCTTGTGCTAAGTTGCAACCTCAGTGTGGCACGCAGCAAAGCTATGAGGTTTGGCTTAGCCCTCAGCCAAACCAGTCACCAAAAAAGCCCAGCTAGGTTGGAAGGATTTTTTTTAACTTTTCTTTAATTGAGTTGCTTGCACGGGTCAGTCAGTAGAGAGATGGCTGGCATGGAGAAAACCTGTTAATTCCCTGCACCAGCAGGATAACATTTTACTCAGCTGATGCAGCCCACAGACTGTCTGCAGTGGTGGAGACTATTTTAAAAGAAGCTATGAAGCCCCATGAAGTGTGCGCTGTGCCAGTGAGCCTGCTGCTTCAGCTAACGGTTCTGCCACTTCCTTTGGCAGTGCCAAGCATTTAACGGATGGCTCACTCCCTTGCTGCTCTTCGTGCAGTACAGGATGGTATTTGTTTTGATTGCAAAATTAGAAAGTAGCAAGCTTTATGTTAGCATGTGAGCCCAGCAACTCTTTTTTTCTCCCCGCGGTATAGTATTTCTGCACGGTTGCTTGGACACTTAGCAAAAACTGGCACAATTCCAGTCCAGGCAGGAACAGCAATATAAATCTTCCTATCAGGGCAAATTATCAAGTTTAAGGGATGTTCCTTGACCTCATCTCTATCTCCACATTATTATCTACATTACAGTAGCACACAGAGGCTGTGCAGAGCCCAAGGTTCCTCAGGACTCTGCAGACACACAGCAAGACCCTGTTCCTACCTCAAAGAGATGGTGCTCACAACTCAGGCTCGCGCTGCGGTGAAGTGACATGCCCAGGGCCACCCAGGTTTTGTTATCCAGTCCCCCAAATAGCCCCTCTAAAGCAGCTCTGCTCACAAGGGCACGAAAGGCAGCATCTGAGCCTTTCTGAATGTAGGATGGAGCCAGCAGCCAGAACCACGCTGAGAAAGCAGGGCAGCTGGAGCAGGCATCCTCACGCTGCTGCTCCAAGCATTTCTCCCCCGCATAGGCTCCTTGCAGCCACCATAGCAGACACTCAATCCCTGTTTCCCGACAGGAGCAATAGCTGGAAGCTTGTGCCATCATATGCTACTTCCGATCTCAGAGAAGCAGCAGGCCCCTGATCATCTCGCTCAGAGTTTTTACAACTGCAGGAGAGGTTTAGCATGCTACTGCTACCCCTCAACACCACCTTAAAGTCAGGTAAGACTATGAATTGGGGGTAGTTGTACTCATCTCATTCTACAGTGGGCTACACCACCACTCCTCCAGGAGCCTCAGAAGGAAACAAAGCTCATGGATGTCCTCCTTTTCCTCCTACTCTTCCTTTCCCTTCACAGCCCCATAAAGCAATTGAACTTCAGGCAGCTTTCACTACCTGCTAACTTCACGTCAGCAGCAGGGATGTTCTCTTCAAACTCAAGCGATCTGCAATTTGAGACCAAGGCTTGAGGACAGATGAGTTGCTTTATCAGCCAACACTGCCTTGGCAGACACACGCACGCTATACACAATATGCCACCCCCTCAGGACCTGGGGATGAAGCATTTGCACTTGGCTTCGCTGCAGGAAATGGGAATTTAGTTTGGGGATGCTCCTATGGCACACTGCAGCTTTGCACTCTGAAAGTCCATTCGGCTGTCTTCGTTGTCTCCCAGATCATTAATTCCACACATCAGAGATTTGCTTTTCATATATGTTATTTTGAGCTCAGCCCCAGTAACATCCCGAAACTGGGAGATTCAACTATGCAACTTAACTTAACTCTGCATGAGGGAGGGAAAAAGATCACAGAAGATTGTCAGTTCCTTGGCTTTTGACTTGGTTAGTGTAATGTTCATCAGATTATGCAGATGGATTGATTTCCCACCCTTGGTCTCTCCTTGGCTATTATAAGAGCAGGTGTTTCCTCTGTAAGAAGCCTGTGGGCTCCTAACCAGTAGACAAGAATCAGCCACAAGTAACTGGTAATTTCAAAGGCCTTTGGTTCTGATACATATTCATTGTTCTCTCCAAATCAGGCTGCTTTAATATATCTCACATCATGCTTTCCAGCTCAGGGGTACCCAAACGTCACTCTATCTTGACTACAAAAGCACAGGGGACTTTTAAAAGCACTCTTCTAGGCACATTGAATAAAATGATGGTCTTCCTGATAATTACAGACCAGAGTATTTCTCTCCTCCAAGTTGTTAAAGCCACAGAAAGCTTCTGATCAAATGCGAGCGAGAATTTAGATGCACATCACATACCTTCTGCAACACACAAATCATATGGGGTTCAACTGTTTTCCAAAGGCTGCAGTTTCAAGTGCAATGAGTGTTTCACAAGTTCATTTTCATAGCTCTGAATTTGCTTTTGAGAACAGTTTAAGTAACCAGCCTCAGTAATGGATATGGTATGGTTGAACTTGTTTCGAAGTGCGGAGGACAGAACGACCTCTGGACATTTCTTGCAGCCCTACTTTTTGTGGTACTCTGAAACTATGGAGCCAAATTTTAAGACACATATACATTGGTTTTGTGCAAGCTCTTCAGATACACACAGTTCTGTTAATAAGGCTACAGGAGGAAGGAAAAGTGTGAGTGGTTAAATTACTCTGTGTTGGATTCACGACTGGAGGAGTTCAGCCAGCTTTGAGACCAGACTGCAGTGAGGACTGGACTGAGATTTCTGAAATAAAATGAACTGCAGTTGCAAAAAATCTTCCAGGAAGTACTTCAGCAAAATTACCTGGCTAACCTATAACAAAAATGTTAACACTTAGTTGTAGCAGTGGAAATAAGCATCTATAAACAAGCTTCAGAGTATGTAAAGCAGCTGGTGGCTTGCACATCAACAGGATAGGAATCACAGAATCACAGAATGTTAGGAGTTGGAAGGGACCTCGAAAGATCATCCAGTCCAACCCCCCTGCCAGAGCAGGATCACCTAGGCTAGGCTGCAGAGGAACACGTCCAGGCAGGTTTTTAATGTCT
>NW_010176624.1:0-13532 GCF_000695765.1 Mesitornis unicolor | reverse complement strand
CGAGGCTCTGGGCTGCGGGCAGAGAGCCGGGAAGGTTGGGTCGGGGCTGTTTTTTGGGTGTCCGGGGTGGATAAGCGAGGTGTGGGGGTGGCTGGCGGCGCTGCTTTGGGGTGAGCTCAGCACTGCCTTGGGAGAGGGTCTTGGGGTGGGGAGATGGCCTCTCCCCATCATCCATTACCGACTGCAAAATCCCCAGGAGCCTGGAAACATCCCTTGGCATTGTGTGTGCCAGGAGCTGGGCCTGCCCTTCCCTCCCGTGTCTGCGCCGTGTCCGGCTCCTCCGCGCTGTTCACAGGGGATTTGAGCTCCTCTTGCCGTTTGGGACACGGTGCAGTGCGAGGATTTCTCTCCCCGGGGACTGGGATCTGTGCCTCCCGTCTGTGTTTGGTCATTGCAAACTAGCAAGGCATCGAAAAGAGCTGTGTAATGATGGCTGGGGAAATGAGATTAGTCTCTTTCTAGAAGGAGCAGCCTTGACAGAGTAGTGCCAGCACTCCTTTCTACGCTTAGGATGGGACCGGAGCAATCAAAGAGCTCAGTATCTGCTCATGTGTGGCAGCGAGGTAGGCTGAAATGCTCCGAGGGTAACAAGAACTGGCAGCGTAACCTAGTTCTGCGCGAACTATAAAATCCTGTACGTAAAATGGAATTGCTGGAAGTAATTGATCCAGATTTTCTTTTCCTTCTGCCTTTGGGGTTAAAGTCAAGCTGCTTAAGAGAGCTTTCTGGTGTGCCCACCCTTGTCTCTGCTGTTCTGTTAAACGTAAGCTGTTCTCCGCATTGAAGCGGGGAGAATTCTGTTCTAAGTAAACGCGTTTAAACTGCCCCTTATCCTGCAGCCTTTCCCTTTTCCCAGAGCCTTCCAAAACTGGTGTTGACCCCGTCGCCTGTCAGCAGCCTCTGTGGCAGGTATTAAGTTCAGCTAGGATGGCAGCCAAGCAGTTGCCGCTGCAGCTGATGTCGTCAGAGAACGGTGTTTATCTGTGGCTGGCTGAAGCCTGTTTTTGAACACACACACACACACACACACACACATTTTTTAATACAGTAAGCTCAATGATTTGCCTGGTTTGTGTTCCTCCTGCTCCAGGGAGTTCTGCTGCCACCAACAAACCTGTTTCAGTTGAAAAGTTGGTCCAGCCTCTCTGGTTCGCTGCGTTGACGGTTGGCCTCGTTCACTGCCCGTATCTCTTGTGTTTCTGGTTAATCTTAAGGAGTATTTTAATTAGCCAGTAGCTCTGCCCTTGAAGTGTTAATGCTGCTCTGTAAGAGCGCAGCTTGGGCTGTGGGCAGCGAGCAGGGTGGCTTGCAGGTTCAGGTGAAGGCTTTGCATACTCTGTGCCTTACTTCTGCTTGATTCACCTCCAGCTTCAAACCATGATTCACTTGTGTTGCATTTCCTCACTGGGCTCGTAAAGAGGCACCCGGCTTTATTTCACGTGCACAAACATCTTCTGGAGTCATGGAGAGCTGCGGGATGTTATTGCTGTGACAGGACAGGTAGTGTGTCCGGTGCATTCGCATACCAGCGCCGAATTGGGCTGACGGGTGCTGACCTAAGCTCTTCTTCTCCCATGGCAGGTGCCTGTTAAAGCTGTGATGCAACACTAAATCTTCTCTCCGAGAGGTGTTTATAAGATGGAGATGGCCTGGAAAGCCCTGGCCCGTTGAAAAGGACTGGAGAGGTTAAAATTGAGTTCACTGAATCTGCAAGCAGGCAGGGTATAAGCAGATGCAACTGCCTCTAAAAGCCACCGCGTCTGTTTACTTTGGCTCAAGCTCGCACTTTAGCCCGGTTCATAATATCTGTTCTATTAATATTTATGTCCGAGGAGAGGTGAACTTTCTGCTGAAAACTGGCACGGAGAGCAGGGAAATGTCTGGGTACACAGGAGCCTACCGACAGCCTCTGCAGCAACGAGTGCGGCGCGGGCACAACCCAAAGCCGTCATTCGGTAACGCTAGACCGCGCGGCGTAAGCTGATGCTGCCGGGCTTCGGCCGCTCGGAGGTCTCAAATAATTGTCGACAGCTTCCTCTTCTGGCATCTCAGGATGTTTAGTCATTAGCTTGGGTGGTGGGATTTGATGTAAATTTAGGAGATGAAGTGGTTGCTTTAGTGGGCAGAAAATGAAAGGGGAGTACATGGGGGTCCATCTCCTTTAAGTCTTTCAGCATGGGGTACTCGTCACCGTGGGTTAAAGAGCAAAGGATCATCTGCCAAAGGAGAGGTTTTACTCCTGACAGCGCTGTCCCATCGGCAACTGCTTTACCCAAATTTGTTTCTGTGACTTTTACCAAGATGTGGTCCCTCTCTCCAGGGGCAGAGGAAGAAGGTAATAACAACAACAAGTGTGGATGTGTGAACAGACTTTTTCTTTAATCTTTTGCAGAGCAAAGAGTGGAAGATGTGCGACTGATTCGAGAGCAGCATCCAACTAAAATACCTGTAAGTTTGGTTCCTTTCAATTTTCAGTTCCAGTTTTCAGTTTCAGTTTCCAGTCTCACGCTCTTTTTAGTAGCTGTCAACCCGTACGAGAGCTGTCCAGGTTAAAATTTGGCTGTTCAGCCTGGATTTTGGAAACATTCTCAAGTTGGTAAGCGGCAGAGCCAGGTGCTGGCTGGGGATGGGAGGAAATGGGGTTTCCTGTGTACTGCAGTTGCGTGTTGTGACTTCAATGAAAACCACACCCAGGCTGAGCTCTGAAATCCTCCTGAGTGTTCAGCTCTTCTCAGTGTGTTTCTTCTCCAAAAGAAGAGGCTGCAGAGGTTAACCAAGTACACAGTAATGGGGAGGCAGATATGGTTTTCATCACCAATTTGTGCTGAGAAAGACAGAAACGCTTCCCTTCCAGGAAGTGGAGCTTTTCATGAGGTCTCCAGAAATGCTGCTTGGCTGTCAGACCCCTGCACCTCACCTCAGAGAGGGGATCAGCCCTCATCTTGTCACTCTCCTCTAGCTGGTCAGCTCCAGATGCTGCCTGCATTTTTATTTTCTTCTCTTTATTGGCATCCTCAAGGTTTACAGATGCAAAGCAAAGCATCCCAGGAAGCAAAAGGCACGGGTGGTGATGAGTTCTTCCCAGCTCACGGGCTTTGTGTGATGGCTGTGACTGAAGTAAGCAATAAATGCAAACAGGGAAGGTCTCAGGAGATCTTGGGGAACAGAAGCGAGACCTCAATCGGATGCCTGAGCTTTTGGTTCTCAGTGATGGGAGCTGGTGATCCCTGCGAGTGGAAATTCTGTGGACAAACTGTTTGCAAACTGCAGTTCCAGTTCGTTAACAGCAGCACGTGTTGCCTCTGTCAAATAGAAGCTGAAAGGTTTCCAGCTTTCCTTTAGCTTTCAAGTACCTCGCCTCGAAGCTGCTGCTGCTGTTGTACTGTGCTGTTGGGGTGAGAACAAGTCATGTTTTACAGCAGAGATTTCCTGAAGGTGCCGTTTCCCCAAAAGGCCCTTTCCTCACAAACCCATTCCCTGCCAGAAGTTTGCTTTTTCACCCACCTTTCACAGATCACTTCGCTGCAGTCCCCGAGCTCTGCGACCGCGGATTGAAACCCATCGATTTATAGCAGAGCTCTCATTTTAAATCAGCCATGGATACATTACAAGCAGAAATTCAGAGGTAAATAAGCAACTTGCTGAAGATTGCAGCGATGCAAACTCACAACCAGGCCTGCTGGGATCCCTGGGGGCTGGCAGCGGCTGCCTGGCCACGTCCTAGCTTGAATCCCTGCCTCGTTATTATCATTAGCAGTTCTGGATGAGATAAGATGGCAATGTCACGCTGGATGCTAAATCCCTCCTGCGCTGTCAACATCCTTCATTTTGCTGTTGGAAATCTCAGCTATTTCTTATGGTCTGCCTTTGAAAAATAGTGGTTTTTTTCCAGAATAAGCGAGCATTTCTTTAAAGTGGCGTAAGGGAGCCTTCCTCTGGTACAATTAAATTGGCTCAGTACCTCTTCACCTGTGCAGCTTCTGGGTGTCGACACAGCCAGACCCCGTGAGCGTGGATGCGATCCAAGCGGGTGGTGTCACGTAGCTACCGCTGGTTTAAAAACAACAAAACCCACGTGGCTCTGGAAACGGGAGCGCACGAATTCTGAGATCATTTCTTAAAAGCAGGAACTATGTACAGTTGCTGGGCAGGGTGCTGCTTAAATTGGCAAATGTGCAATTTCCTCCTGAATTAAAGAGTTACAACACAGCGATCTCGACAGAATTACTGGTTCCTAAGCGTGGTGTCTTGAGATTAAGGAGGAAATTCTCTCCTTGGAGGCTTTATACCCTTCAAAAGTTGCTTCCTCTCATGCATCAGAGTCACCATGGCAGGTGAATGGGAGAGCACACAAATCTGAGGTGGTGTTTTTAGAGGTTGCCTGAAAGTGGAGAAATTCTACTGAAAACTGGCTCAGCGTGCAGACTTCCATAGTAACGTGTTAGAGGGAAGTCTGCTTCATCTTTTTGTGGGTTTCCTTGTTGCTGGGTAGTTTGGTTTTAGATGAAATAATCCCAGTGAATGAGCTGTTGTAAAAGGGCGCTGCCGCTGTGGACGCGTGCTGTTAAATCCCCGTTCATTACTCCTTCGTGCAGTGGCTCTTGCAAACAGCACGTGAGACTTCAGGAAGATGATAATTGTTCCTTTCCAGATTGGAGATGCTGCGTTCACACACGGAGGAAAATGGAGTTTAGCAGAAATCCTTGCGCTTTGCTGTGTGTAAAATGGAGAGGTGAGGGCACCAGACACCGTTTCTGCCTTTCACATCTCCTGCTCCAATCTTTTTTTGTGTGTTTTAGGTGATCATCGAGAGGTACAAGGGAGAGAAGCAGCTTCCAGTTTTGGACAAGACCAAGTTCCTGGTGCCAGATCATGTCAACATGAGCGAGCTCATCAAAATCATCAGGTAGTGTGCTGTGATTTCGGTGTAAGCTGCAACCACCTCAGCCTTTATGGTTAATTCCCCACCTGGTGTACGCTTTTGGGAGCACTTTTAAGTGGGAGTTTGGGCTCAAAGCCAGAGCTCTTTGCTGTTGCTGAGGGTTGATTTTGGCACCCTGTGACCAGCATTTGACAGCGTTGAGGCCTAAAAACACCGGTTCAGAGCAGGGTCTTTTCATCGCAGCAGTTTGAGCACTGCTCCGCTCTGCTGCTCGAGCTTGGCTTACAAGAAAAGGCAAAGGGGAAACAGCCATAGAGTGGAAGTTGTGTGGTCTAAAGTTGTGGTCAGCAGTTCTGCCAGAGGTGCATTTCTGCTGGCTTTGTGTCAAGATGGAAGGTTTGGTCAGTGAGTCCTCGGGCAGTAAACTTGGAAGTCAGCAGCAAACCAGAGTTTGCTTTTCGTTGGTCACGGTGCAGCAGGGAACTGGTTCATGGAGGCCACAAGCTGTAAAAACTGAGAGTTGTCCCACGTGTCCACACCATTCCCTGCCTGAGAGGCTCATCTGAAATCTGTCACAAGCAAATCCCAGCTCTTACCTGAGCAGGAAAGCACAACAGGGGTTGGGAAGCAGGAACCAGGTTGTTCAGGTAATTTCTCATGAACATTAATGGCCCCGGGTAAAAAGGTTAAGAGCAAGCTGAAGGATTTCTCCTTTTCTCTTTGGCTTCATTGTCAGGAGGTGACTTGGTACCAACTGGACCTGGTCCCCAGGCAGCTCCTGTGCCCTTCCCAGCCCTTCCCTCGCCCTGCTCTCTTTGGGGTGGGGGGAGCTTGGTTTTGGAAGAGTCCCTTTCCTGGGCTGTTACTGGGAGGCTGAATAAATCCTGAGTTCAGGCTGCTGCTGCCGCTCTGCAGTGAGCAGAAACCCCTCTGGTCAGTTCTTTCTTTGGTTGCACCTCCACACACCTGAGTTCTTGCCTACCTGGTTTATGAAGTAGTGAGAGCGCTCCTCTCTGCAAACCTGCTTTCCAGCAGGCAGTTTAGCAGAAATACCCATTTCCCCCCAAACCAGGAGGAACGATCCAAGGGAAACCCCTGAGTCAGATGTTTTCTGTGCCGTGCAGTCTCTGTTGCCCTTCTGGAGCGTGGCTTTTCCAGTGAAAGGGCTTCTGGCAGTGGATGTGTGTGACCACTTCATACAGCTTGGAGGTGGGAAGCAGACGCCTTCTCCAGGGCTGCTTTGGGAGGGGACATCTTCCCGTTGGCAGCGGCGGAGGACGTTGTTTTTGTCCTAAAGCCGTTGTTAAATGAGTGGAAACGCGTGGTCATCTCTGTGAACCTCCTCCCCCAACAGGCGACGCCTGCAGCTGAACTCCAACCAGGCCTTCTTCCTGCTGGTGAACGGACAGAGCATGGTGAGCGTTTCCACACCCATATCCGAGGTGTACGAGAGCCAGAAGGACGAGGACGGGTTCCTCTACATGGTGTACGCCTCTCAGGAGACTTTCGGAGTGCAATCTTCTGTCTAAGACACGCGAGCGGCTTCTAGGATTTTGGTTTACCCTTGGCCATCACCCCCACTCTTCCCCACACACCCCCAGGGAAAGAACTGGATGTCACCTATGCTCCCAGTACCTTAGCATAGTCTTGCTTTAGCGGGTGTCTCATCTCACCTTGCCTTGTTTGTGACTATTAAACCGTTCAGACGAGCACCTCCGGCTTTGAAACCTGCTGTAATATTCCACACAGGCACATTTACATCTCTGGACTTTGTGCATGTGACAACAAAGGGACACTCGATTGACTTTACCAAGCAAACAGGCACCAGGGAGGAGCTAAAGTGTTTCGCGTGACAGTTTTCTGGAAAATTTCCCTATGATTCCTTAAAAGTTTTGTTTTTTTATAATGGGAAGGCTCCTCACGAGAGCAGCTGTGTTTTAATGTCCCAAAGGGGAGCTCTGTCTCCTGCAATGCTGCAGTGAGTTCAGGCTTGGGGTGAGCTGGGGGAGTCCCAACTCTTTTTTTTTTGTCTCTTTTTGTGGCACCGCAAACGTAGGCGCGGTGGCAGTTTCTGAAATAACTCGTACCAAACACCACAGCTTTATTGTAGTTTTAGGAAGTATTCAGCTGTAAAAATACACACCTGGACAGGTACCACCGAAATAAACTCCGGTCTGTTAGCAATTTCCAACGCCTGTGTGTTCAGTGAAGCACTGTCGTTCATACGAGCTCGCTTCCAAAAGATCATTTTCCCCCCTAGCCCAGAGGTTTGTGCTTCCCTTGCCTGGGAGAGTCTGCTGGGGGTGGCCATGGGACACCTCCGCACCCAGCACCGGGCTGGGACGAGCAACCCACACTGCCCAACAGGTTTGTCCCTCCTTGTGCACGTTACCACTGAGGAGGAGTCAGGGAGCCCTGCTTTTAGGAGCAGCTCAAGCCCAGGAGTTGCCGTCGCG
Source organism: Mesitornis unicolor (assembly GCF_000695765.1). NCBI lineage: Eukaryota > Metazoa > Chordata > Aves > Mesitornithiformes > Mesitornithidae > Mesitornis > Mesitornis unicolor. Next base: position 6,194 of record NW_010176624.1, on the reverse strand, counting down.
AGTTGATGAACAAATGAGTTGAATTTTTGCCACTGGCACGGGGTGTGGAGGAGCTTGGGGGCGTCACTGTCCTGTGCAGAGCAAAGCTCTCTCGTAGGACCCGTGTTTTTCCTCTAGAGAAGCGTAGCAGGATGAGATCCCTCTTGTACATTGTGTGTCTGTGAATTAACTCCATCTGTTACTGGAAGCTGTCGTACCAACACGGGGGAAAAGAAGCAATACTACTGCGTCTTGGCACTCTGGCTCGGGAAGGTGTACACTTTGTACCCACCTGCACCTCTTTGCATGCATCTCGTTCACGCTGACTTCCGATCGTTTTTATTGTTCTTTGTGTTTCTACTCCACCGTAAACTTTTCAACGCAGCTCGTTCTATGTTTAGTTTTGTTCGTGGAGGAAATCGTTTAACTCCTAACTGACAACCACACTTGTAATTACAACGTGATCGACTGATACTCCTGTACAAACGTTGCTTTTTTTAAGAATTAATACAGTGCTGATACGGATGGATTACATCCCAACTTCATGGCGGCTTGTGTGGTTATTTCTAGACAGGTTTCTTACCTTGAATTTGGGTAGGGAAGAGCTCTGCTGCTTCGGGATGCACAAGGGGGTGAAGTTGGTCAACAGCCACTTGTACTCAACCTGCAGGTACTGGAGTCTGGGTGACACAAACGCAGGCACAAACCCTACGGGTGACAGACACTTGTACTCAACCTGCAGGTACTGGAGTCTGAGTGACACAAATGCAGGCACAAATCCTATAGGTGACAGAAACGCAGGCACAAATCCTATGGGTGACAGAAATGCAAGTACAAACCCTATGGGTGACAGAAATGTAGGCACAAATCCTATGGGTGACAAATGCAAGTACAAACCCTATAGGTGACAGAAATGCAGACACAAACCCTATGGGTGAAAGAAATGCAGGCACAAACCCTACAGATGACAGAAATGGAAGTACAAATCCTATGGGTGACACAAACGCAGGCACAAATCCTATGGGTGACAAATGGAAGTACAAACCCTATAGGAGACAGAAATGGAAGTACAAACCCTACAGGTGACAGAAATGCAGGCACAAATCCTATGGGCGACAGAAATGCAAGTACAAATCCTATGGGTGAGAAATGGAAGTACAAACCCTACGGGTGACAGAAATGCAGGCACAAACCCTATGGGTGACAGAAATGGAAGTACACACCCTCTAGGTGACAGAAATGCAGGCACAAACCCTACAGATGACAGAAATGGAAGTACAAATCCTATGGGTGACAAATGGAAGTACAAACCCTATAGGAGACAGAAATGGAAGTACAAACCCTACAGGTGACAGAAATGCAGGCACAAACCCTACAGATGACAGAAATGGAAGTACAAATCCTATGGGTGACAAATGGAAGTACAAACCCTATGGGTGACAGAAATGCAAGTACAGATCCTATGGGTGACAGAAACGCAGGCACAAACGCTGTCAGAGCAGCTTCAGCCCGGAGCTGTCAAGGAGAGCGACCGCAAGCGCTGCAGCAGACCCGTAACTCGGGAGCAGATGTCTGTGGGTGGAGAGACGGCAAAAGTACTAAAGGGAATTAAAGGAAAAAGTCCCTGCCAAGCTGGAGAAGCCCCCACACGCAGATGAAAGCCCCTTGAAATGAAGGAAACGCCAAGGGATTCTGTTTAACTCTTTATTTTCCATACATTAAATTTACTCAGATAAAAACATTCTAAAAATGTACAATTTTACTTTTAACAAAGTATAATAAAACATAAAAATCCCAATACCAGAATACTGGACATTTACAATTCAAAATCAAATTAGCTGAATATTAAATATTTACAAAACTATTTAAAATATTTATAAAGTTACATGCACAATTTGTAATACTAGAATTGACCGAAGTAAAAGAAATGGCTCAAACGGGAGCAGGAGTTTCCTTCATTCCTAGTGGAAAGTTATGTCCAAGAGAAGCTGTTAATCTGCACTTGAAAACACAGGATTTGCTTTCCGCTTCGGTACCACCGCGTTTCTTGCGTACGGAAGAAAAACTGAAGAGAGCAAATGGGTCATTCCAAGGGTTTCTCACGAAATAAACGGTGGTGGGAGGCGGGCAGGGGCCTCGAGCAGCAAAAGTGCTCGGTTACATGGATTTCCACCCAGATTTGCCCAAATTCTTCTCATTTATCAGCTGTTCCAGACTGCCCCGAACCCACAGCTCCGTGTGTCTGATAAAAGAGCTGACCCATACGCAGGGGGTCGGCGTGGTGGCGTTTTGGTTTTGGGGAGGAGTTTTGCTCTGCCGAATCCCGCAGACCACGTCTCATCTCCGAGCACCTTCCCCCTGAAGCTTGCCAGCGAGAAATCACAGAATTTTGGGTAAAGCTCTAATGGGAAACCATTACTTTCTGGAAGCCTGGCGCTTAATTTGCCAAGAATTCATGAGCGTGGCATGAAAAAGTTTGAGGAAAAGCGGAGTGTGCTGTGTTATTTGAAGGAAAAACGCCGTGGGACTCTCTGATCCATACCTCGCTTGCTAAAAAGAGACTTCCCTCTTCGCCCTCCTGCTGTTTAGCGTCGAGCCTGGCGTGTTTATTAACGCTTCATTTGCAGACCGGAGGAGTTTGCTGGGAAATCCCTCCTGTTTTGAGCATTTCCATCGCCAACGCTCCCGAAACCCGGGGGAAGCCTCCTCGCCAGCTCCGAATGCCCCTGCAGGGCGACGGCTCGGGATTCCCTCCCGTCTTGCGCTCCAAAAGCATCTCCATGCCACAGTGAGATCCACTTGGAGAACGACTTCTTTTTATACTTTCAGGAATAAATAGCGTTCTTCGAAACCTCCATCTCTCAGCGTATAAAAATAGGTTTTAAGCACTGGTTCTTTCAGCCAGTGAAGCTGGAAATAACTATTCTAAAACAAGCTGCCTTCTGGTTTTTTTTTTTTAGGGGGGAAAAGATGGATTTGTGCCTTTTAAAAACGGATCAAGGGTTATTTGACGGAACTAAAGTGCTCTGTTCGGCCTCGGCAACTTTGGTTGTTCGTGGTACGGCGCTCACGAGCGGATCCGGATCCGGATCCGGTTTAGGGAAGGCTCTGCAGGCGCATCAAAGGTCTCTGGTTCGCTCGCGGTGCTTTACAGTACTCCAGATTTCGGAATTTACCGAACTTACTCTAAAAAAACCAGACTTCACCGTTTCCAAACGTCACCTAAAAGTCCACAGAAGCCACCCGAAGAAACAACAGCCTTAACTTTACACAAAGGGAACGATCCCAAAGCAAGGAATGGAGCCGTTTGCGGGGCAGGACGTCGGTTTCTCAGGCATTTTGTCACCGTTTCGACTCCGCGATGAACGTCGGGTGAGACTGGCCCAGCCTTGGGTGTCACAACAAAATGTAACCGGTACGGAAGTGATGATGATGTCTTTTTTTGCTGTTGATTTTTGCTATTTCGAGAGGGGTTTTTAACACTTGCGCGTGTCTGGAAATACAGTTTATTTAAATACAATTCAGTTTTAAAATGCTGTGTAAAAAAAGTGAAAAGCAAAAAAACCAAAAAGAAAGGAAAAAAGAGTTAAGGTTTGGCTTTCAGCACATGTTCCAGGCCACTGGAGAGACCCTCGAAGCTGTCAAGAGTAAACATCGTCACTGAAAACTGCGCGTTTCCTTGGGCGTAATTCGGCGTGACGGATTGTTCCTACCATTGTCTCAAGCTCATTAAGGCAAAGTTAATTGCATTGTCAGTTTTCATCGCTTTAGTGTTGCAGGACTGAAGGTTGTTCATTAAAACCCGGGCATCCTCCTCCGAATGCAGCCGGCGGGAGCGTTTCGCCAGCGCCTGCAACGCCGCGGGTCGTGTCGCTGGGCTGAGAAGACACAAATCGTTGCATAGGAATCGAAAAGAGCTTTTGTTTTTTTAACCAAACCTCATGCAAATTTAGGATTTGGGTTCCACAAAGCCGAATCCGAATTGGGTTTGGTTTGGTGCCGTCCCGTGTTGGGTGTCCCTCTCCGGTGACGCTCGAGGACGACGACCGTGACGAAGGACGGCCCAGGACGCTGCTTTCCTATGGACGTGGTCCAGGAAGGTCTCGACCACCGCCTTTCCCCTCCCGCTGACATTTCCACCGCTGCAAACCCTCAGCTCTGGCTTCCAAGCGAAAATCTCCTTTGCCAAACGCTCCTCATCCTGGTGTAAAACTGGCTGTGAGAAATACCTCCATGTGTAAACAAGGCTCCAGACTTCAGAGGCGTCTTCCAAGTTACAGCATGCAAACATCTCTGTTTTCAAGAGAAGGCCTCACCCTGTTAGTGCTGGCGAATTCCTCGGGTGAGCCGTGAGGATGAATGTCTTCTTTCAAGCAGACAGGACCAAACTCTTTCAAAGGAGCAGTTCAGGATCCGTTTGGCTTCCTCTCGAGTCCTAATTGAGATTTGTCACCCACAAATGACGTACGCTAAGTAGTTAACACCAAAGCTAGTCATCTACAATCTATTGCAACGAAGGAGGCTGACGAGAAATCCCTCCAAGTCTGGATAATAATGAAGTTTACTACCTTTTACATGTGTGACTTCTACCACTTCTGAATCCTGTAGCAAAAGCCTCGGGGTAGGAGTCAAAGGTTGGGGTTGTTTTTTTTTAAATATATAAAGTAAAGCAAAAGCTCACAAACTCTGCTGCCAGAGTTCTGGGTTGTTGTTTGTTTGTTTGTTTGTAAAGGATGGTTTAAAATTCATTTACAAAAAGCAGAATAATAAGGTTTCTGTGAAAGAGACCTATGTACAGTAACAGGACGTAAAGGTTGTTTTGCCTATGACAGGAAAATATCCTTGAAGCCTTTATGACCCTGGAGTCTCTGGGACTTGGACCCTTGGAAACGACGTTTATTCCACATCGGTAATAAGCGAGACAACGAAGCGCAGGTTTGTTTCCAGAAGGAACCGAAACTGCCGTGTGTGTTGTTTTGGAAGGGAAAGGAGAGACTGATTTCCGATTTTCACTGTGTCGTTAAGTCACGGAGCCTGCTGGTGCCAAATTGTAAAGGTTGGAACTTGCTCGCCTCTTGCACTGGTCTCAGAGTGCCACTGTCTGCTCCAAGTGCAGAAAGCTCGAAGAGTTTTACATTCTTCTGTAGTGCAATCCTTAAAAATCCCAGAGATTAGTGCCTGATCACTTTTGAAAAAAAAGTAGACGTTTTACCTAGCCCGGGGGTGCCAAAGTCCTGCTGGCGAGCGGCCGCTCCTACCGTCAGCCTCCAGCTTCCTCCTCAGAACGTAGCTGCCCTGGAGTGAGACGTTTCACCTCCCAAAGTCCACGTACGGCAACGTCCTCCACTACAAAATAGGTGCACTGGGTGTTGGATTTGCAACAGAAAACGCAGCTGGCCGGCCCCACCATCCATCCCAGTACGCACCGGTCCTGTGGCACGGACTCAGGAGCTCCCGCAACGAGATCCGAGCTTGAATTTGGCAATCAAAAATGGGTCCGATGCACCCCTAAGCTAGATTTTCTACCTAGTCTAATAAAGTAAAGCACCTTTGGATTAAAAAATACATTAAGCTTAACAGCAACTGGACGTCTCAGTTTTGTATTTCAATCTCCTTATATCTCCATGGCTTACAGCATTTTCTCGCCGGATGATAAAATCATCAGTCTGTGGAGTCAAGGCTTTCCGAGGGAGGAGCGTATTTCAGCCTAAACGTACCTGGGGAGAGGAAAGAGAGGAATTAAACAACAGCAACCATCCCATCTCAGGACCTGTCACTTCTTCCCCGCTGGCCGCTATCAAAACATCACCCATAGAAACTCCATGAATTAGTTACATTTTAGCGCTGCTGCAAATCGCTGCCTCAAATTCAGTCACTTGATCATTTATAGTGGTCAAATACTTGAGACTTTGTCTGCACGGTACAAAAACGAACACAGACACACGCTATAGAGAACACACTGTGGAAAATACAACACCTCAGTGCTGTTCGCTCCAGCCCAAAGCTGGTATTTAATTTTTTTAATCCCACACCACATGTGAATTAACACAATGTATCAAAATGCAAGAGAAAAATGGGACCAAAAAGTGCTCTCGGTAAAGTAACATTTCTTTCTTGGTTGTTTCCCACCTGGAACGAAGGATTTCGGCTCTCTCCTGGAGCGGCCCATGCTGTAGCCATGTCACACTTTGCAGATGACACTGAGTTGGGAGGGA
>NW_010176623.1:26721-32721 GCF_000695765.1 Mesitornis unicolor | reverse complement strand
GGGGCTCCGGCCCCGGTAAGCAGGTGTTGCTGGGGCTTCACCTTGTCCTCAGACGCACCCTGGACCAGCCCCCAGGTGTCTGCTCTCCTGAGATTCACAAGGGGTTACGGAGGGTTCCTGTAACAGCAGTCACTGCTGTCATTAAGGACAGCCTCCTGGCTCCCCAGCTTGACCTTCAGCCCCCAAATCTTCCCTAGAACAAACCAACCCACAAAGACTTTGAGGGACTTAAATCCCATTACTTCAATGGGATGTTGGTACCTCAATATCTCTGCAGGTCTTAATTTCTTTCCACATTCTCCAGCCAAGGTGGAATTTCCCGCTGGGCTGATAGAGAAACTTCCCAACAAAACCGCTACAAACTGCCCTTTATTGACATGAAAATAAACCAAAGAGAAAGCCCCAATCCCTGTAGCTGCTGAGTACTTGCATTCTTTTGAGGTGGTGGTTGTAGTTCTCAACCAGAAATTATGTCACCCCCATGATGCAATGCAGTAAACATGTAAGAGGAAAACCATTTTCACCCAAAGCCTGTGCTGTGGTGAGACTAGATGTTTTGGTTGGCTTAAACAAGAGACAAACGGTTTGAAAGGTGCTGGTGGGGCTAACGCAGGGGGAACTGCAGGGATGCAGTTCCGACTGATGACTCAGTCAGAGCAGTTCATGTTGGTGACCATCTATTACAAGGATAGGAGGAGCACAAGGCTCCAGTCCTTCTCCACAGTCACTCGGTGGGGTGGCAGAGAATTGCTCGTAGAAGTCAAGAGTGGGTCCCACTGTCCGCTGGGACACCCTTTCCTCAGAGTAATGGATCTCCTCCTAGTAGCTTCAGTTCTATCAGAAATGATAGCAATTTTCCTCCAAAACAAAGAGAAGAGTTCGCCCCTTCATCTGTCCCCAAGGAAGGGGATGTACAATGTGCTGGGTTGGAAGAGGGAGCACAGTGGGTAGGCAGGTCCAGGAGAGCCAGCTGGGATGCAGCATCAGCTCAGCACCGTGGGTCTGGAGTGCTGCATCACAAAAATCAGAACAAGTCTGCAGCATTATAGGAGCATTAACAGTGACAGAGAGCTGCCTTTTGCCCTTCAAGGGAGAGAGGCTGGCCAGGAGCGCTGGAGCTATTAATTGAGTCACAGAGCAGTCATTTGTGCATTTAAATGGTAGAAAGCTAAATATGTTCTGCAACCAGCCCTAGCAAATAACACTGACAGGGACACGCTCCTTTCAGAGCCTGACATCCAGCCGCTTCGGGCTGCGTGACACATCTCTGCAAGCACAGCTTTTTCTGCCCGGCTCTTGCCAGGCTCCCTTAAAGAGGCAGGTCCCCATGCCTGTTTTTCCCAAGCCAAATGTAGTAGCAAGTAACAATCGAGATGATCATAGCACATAGCTTCCAGCATGGATAAACAACCTTGCTGATTTAAAATGTCCTATTCATTTCTGAGGTGTATGTGTTGGCACTTGTGCTGAAATATCTGCACCCTGGACAAACTCATTCCCTGTCTCTGCCCGCAGCTGTCTCAGCCAACCTGCTGTTGCCCTTACAGCAGGACTTTAAGTGGTTCCTGAATAAGATTTCCATCCTATTTTTTTGCTTCTGCATTGTGCAGCTTCCCGGTGTTGCTTGAGGAAGACGTGGCACAGGTTTTTCTGTAAATCTTTGTATCTGGTAAGACAAGCATATTGCAGCTGTCTTCCATTATCATCACTTTGCTTTAGCCTAAGTCCTCCAGCTGGTGTCAGAGTGGCTTGGTGTGTTGGCATGGCTCTTCTACTGTGTTTTTCCAGGTCTTAGGAAGAAAAATGCAACATGGAGGGACCTTGTGTCAAGTTCTTAGCCCAAATGCAGCACCAGCTTTACCAGTGTGACACTTGGTAGCTGTTTGCTTGATATGTTCTTTGAAAGACCTGTGAGGGCAGTCTCCATCCTTCCCTGCAGTAAGAGAAGCGAAATATGCTTGGTTTGCCTCATGAAACATCTGAGCTGCTGAATGCAAATTCAGTGGTAGTTGGAGAAAATAATATCTCCCAAACAGAGTGCTGAATGTGAACAAACATGTGATGTTTTTTTTACAGCCTTGCCAGAGACCTGCTGATGCTGGAGTGTCAAGTGTAGAAAAATATCTGACATCAAGCATAACCTTAAGAAAACATTCCCTTTGCATGCAGTGAAATCCCTCCCTTCCAACATATTTACAGGAATCCTTTGAAATCTCTCCATCAGCAGAGGTTTTGGTATGTTCCCCAGTTCTGATCTCTCACTTCTTTCAGTCTCCTCTTTTTGGTGCCCATCCTTTCTGTTGAAATCCAGCATGCAAGATTTCCCAAATAATAAAGACATTGTTTCCTGCACTACACATTCCTGAATGTAACAGATTTACATTCGCTTTGCTACTTATCTGAGCTTGCATTTCACACCCTTCCTTGGTAAAGATTAGATCACGAAGTCTCTAAGGTTTATTGCGTGTCTTGTGTTATCTATGGTGTCTCTTCCAGTGTTAACAAAACTGTTTCTGCCACGATATCGATTCAGGCATCTGTATCCAATTCAAAATAAGCAAATAACCAGTTTGGTTTGGGGCTGATCACCCATGAGTGCTCTGGAGCTGCTGGCAGTCTCTGTCAGTGCTGCAAAGTGATGGAGCCACTGCAGGTTTTGCATCTCCTTTCAGATGACAAGCGTCCTCTCTGTTTGCGGTGTCTGCCACGGAGCTCGCAGCTGCTTGTGCTGTGTATTTTCCTTGAATGGCTTTCCTCTTTCACTGGGGGTATTTTCCATTTCGCTTCACATGTGGCACCAGGCGGTGTTCGGTAACCACGCAGGGCTCAGGCAGCTGACAGAGCTGGCTCCTTTCAGCATTAGCCAATCGTTGGCTTTTTAGCACTGTGTAGCAGGGAGCCTCTGTGCAGCACTGCCAGCATGCCCTAAGTAACTCTGGCAAGAGCCTCCAAAACACTGTTATTGCTGAGGAATGCCTAATCACGAGTCTCCTCTTATTATTATTCTCCGTGTGTTCCTGGGATTCCTTCCCCCTCTGTGGTAATACCATTTTTGCACCCTCCTGCCAGAGGGTGCTGGGGTGTGAGCTTCGATTTATTGGCTAGTAGAGGGGGAAGGGGAGGTGTTGCTGGGATTTTTCCCAGAAAGTGCTGCACTTCCTCAGGCTGGTTTGCTAAAAGCTGACTAGAAGCACACTGCAAAGAGCAGGCCAGAGCAGCTTTTATTTAAATGAGAAAACACTATAAGGTGACACTGGGGAAACAAACTCGGGAAGAGAATGAAAGAAGTCTCTGAAAAATCTCTGCAGGAACCTGCTCGAACAATGCCTGTGAGGTCCGGGTGCTCCCACTGCCAGATGCTGGCTCCAGAACAGTTCATTTCAAGGCTGGGGATGATTAGACCAAGTGGAAAATAAGATTCCAGCAGTTTAAGCAAGGATCAGGCTGACAAACAACTCTCAGAACAACTCTGTTCTGTATTTGGTGAGCCAAGGCCTGAAAATATGTTTTCCTTCAACCTGATGACTATGAAAATGCAAAATCCTAGAATGCTGATGCTGGCAACTTGAATTAATATTTCATGAGAGATAGGAATTTTTTTTCTCAGTGCCAGGTTGATTCTACTGAAGAAGCTTTTGCAGCCCTGTGCACCCCAGCACAGTGCGGAGAATTCACCAGCGGATTTAATGATTAAATGTTACAGGAATGATTTTTGGTTTTTGCTATGAGAGAGATCACTGGGTGTCAGTCAGAGAGACCGTACCTTGACACTGATTTGATGCCAGGGAAAGCAATTACAGCAGGTACACAAGCCAAGAGCACCAAGAAGCAGCAGGAGACATTGCAGGGTCCAGCTAATCCCCTCAGCAACATCAAGCATGTTATTACTTGATGCCAACGGTTAAAAAAAGGTCATCATTAACCTGCATCTGTAGCAGCTTTTCCAAACAAGCTAAAAGCAACCTGCACTGATGATAAGGCAAAACTAAACAACCTGTGTATACATCTGGAGCAGCGGTAACTGCCTTATCCCAATAGCTCAGGAGACAGAGGACACAAGGGCCATTAGACACACATATACCTCTTAGGAGAGGAGAGGATAAATCACTGGAATAGAGATATTTCATATGGAGACAGGACAGTCTGTTCCGAGACTGCGACAGGGACAGACAGTCCTGAGAAGGTGTGCAAATCTTTTCTCGCCCAGTTGAAGTCCTGCCCCGTTGACAAGAAATTATATGTACCAAGGAGACCCCTGCAGCCAGGGTCAGTAGCCAGGGCACCAGCATGGCTGGAGATGGTGTCCATGTGGGAAGACATCTGTTGAGTTAAAACCTTTTAAATACGGCTACTGAGCTGTAACTTAAATTAAAAACTGGGCCTATGTCAGAGGCTTAATGAGTATCCTATCTCAAGCTGAGAAGGTAAAGGCAAGCCATGGCTGGCCAACAGACCCTGCATAGTTTCAGTTCCTGCAGAAGAGCTGCCTTACAGCACACAGCTCTATTCAGAGCTGTAATGCGATGTTTTGTTGCCACGAGACTTAAAACAGTGATGCCAATGCAAACAGTCATGTCTGGCAGGCTCAGTGACACCCAGATTTTCCTCTCTGCTCCTTCCTCTACATCCAACTCAGAAGATTTGGTAATAATTAGGAAATTAATCCACTTTCTCTGTGGGCTATTCTCTACTGAAATATATCTGATATTTCTCAAAATGAACCCTGCAAAATAAAGCTCCGAATAAGAGACAGGTCCACGGCATGGTCCCAGATGGTGAATTGGTTGCATGCCTCTTGGCTGGTGGGTGCTCCTGTCATGGTGACAGAGCCTTGTGGATGCATCTGACAGCTCAGAGATCAGGGAAAGCTGGCACACAAGCTCTAGCACAGGCTGGTAGCCAGGCATGCACTTGGTCTGGTACACTATGGTGCCAACAAGATGCTAAAAGCCGTGGCAGCTTGTGGGTGTCACCGTCTTCTGTCTGAGCTGTTATCTGCATTTATTAGATGCATTCAAACATTCAGATATTTATTCTTTATAACTCCATTTGCATCCAAGATCTTTGGAAAGACTGTTAGCCACACAACGTAATTTTCATCTGAACAAAACACCATGACAGTTTGAAGAAGCTGGACTCACCTGAACTTGAGCAGATGTGGATTCACAAGAGAAAGCACTCGCATCCACCTCCAGTACTACCCTGGCAAGAGCAGGCTGAGGCCATCTGCACAGCAGGTGGATCTGTCAGCACCATGGAACTGAACTCTTATCTAGGTGTGACCAACTTACTGGAAAAATAAATATCCCAAAATGGCCAACACCTTGCACTCTTTGAATTGTTCTGCTTTGCCTGAAGTGCAAAAATGGAAGTGAGGGTGGTCACAGGAGGAATTATGTTACAAGACGATCATTCACTCTACTTGAAGTTCACCTGTTTTCTGTCACCACAAATGTGCCATTGCCATGACATCTTCTACTGACAAAGAAGGGCATGGTGAGACTGGACTGATGGCATATTCCTCAGGAATGCTATCCCACAGAGAGAAAATACATTTGCAGATAAGAAAAGCAATTTTGGCATTTGACTGGGTGTTTTAACTGCTTTTGAGATTTCACCACAGGCTCCTGTGTAGCTCTCACAGCTGACCACAAGCAGTTCCTCCTGTCAGGATGTCCTGACTTGCTCTCACTGTCAGGGCAGTGAATCCAGATGTGTGTGATGAGGCAGCAGCTTGTGGTCCTGGCAACCCAGGGTAAGACTCTTGCCACAGCAAATGCCGCTTCAAGAAGCCTGAAGCCAGAGACCAACATCTGGCTGCAGAATTGGCTGATAGCTAATGAGGACTGCATTATCAACCATGGATCAAAAGTTGGCTGGAACTGCTCAGCAAAGAAAGCTGACGAAACATAACCAAAAGAGCTCTGCCCTTCGGGACTGTATTGGGTTTACGTGCCAAGGTTTTGGTAGCCAGGAGGCTACAGGGTTGGCTTCTGTGAG
>NW_010176623.1:0-26690 GCF_000695765.1 Mesitornis unicolor | reverse complement strand
AGCAGGAATTGCAGCCAGAGAGAGGAGTGAGAATATGTGAGAGAAACAACTCTGCAGACACCAAGGTCAGCAAAGCAGAGGGAGGAGGTGCTGCAGGTACTGGAGCAGAGATTCCCCTGCAGCCCATCGTGAAGACCATGGTGAGGCAGGCTGTCCCCCTGCAGCCCATGGAGGGCCCCATGCTGGAGCAGGTAGATGCACCCAAAAAAGAGTGTGACCCTATGAGAAGCCCATGCTGGAGCAGGTTTTCTGGCAGGACTTGTCACCCCATGGAGGGCCCACACTGGAGCAGTCTGTTCCTGAAGCACTGCATCCCACGGAAAGAACTCACACCAAAGCAGTTCATGAAAAACTGCAGCCCCTGGGAAGGACTCAAGTCGGCCAAATTTGTGGATTACTTTCTCCCGTGGGAGGGACCCCATGCTGGAGCAGAGAAAGAGGGTGAGGAGGAAGGAGCAACAGAGACAATGCAAGAGCAGCAGAAACAACGTGTGATGAACTAACTGCAATCCCAATTCTCCATTCTCCTATGCTGCTGGTGGGGAGAAGGTAGAGAAAATCAGGAGTAAAGTTAAGCCCGTGGAGAAGGGAGGAGTGAAGGGAAGGTGTTTTTAAGATTTGGTTTTATTTCTCATTCTCCTACTCTGATTTGATTGGTAATAAATTAAACTGATTTCCCCAAGTTAAGTCTGTTTTGCCTGTGGCAGTTATTGATGAATCATCTCTCCCTGTCTCTATCTCAATCCACGAGCCTTTCATTACATTTACTCTCCCCTGTCCAGCTGAGGAGGGGAGTGATAGAGAGGCTTTGGTGGGGACCTACCATTTAGCCAGGGTCAACCCACCACAAGGACATTGAATGAGTCTCAGCTAGGAATGCAGACAAAAGATCACCAGTCTTCCTGCGGAGCTGACAAAGAGGTACTTTTTGCTCATCCAAAAACCGTGCAGGCTGAAACATTCCCAAGGCTGCAGAGGGGATGTTGAGGCACTGCAGAGCACTTGGTCTGTGACCATGCACTGCTTTAGGGCCAGATCTCTTCTCTGAGCAGTATCCAGATTTGCACGTCAGGTGTCTGGGAACAACAGAGGAGCCCACACTGTTCAGACAATCAGCCCTCTCCAAATGCCCTTGTCAGTGAACAGGAGCTGGCCTGTTTCACCTGAGCAGCTGGTGATGTCTTTCCATGTCTGACTGGTATCACACTTTTCTGGGCCAGCCATCCTTGGTGGCTTTTTTTTTCCTAATACTGGTTTTAATCACATCGGGTCCATCTTTGCTAGACACAGCATGCCAGAGGAGAACTGACTTTTCACAAAGGCTGCAGCTTTAGCCACATCACTTGGAGACCTCCCTGTTTGCAGAGCACATTGAGACCACAATGAAGACTATGAGGGTCTGTCTAGTAGGAGCTGAAGACACATGCAAGGTATTACTGACTCATCATGTCCTACTGTGACAGGGAAGGCTGATCCTCACTTACTGAAACATTTATTCCAGTTTATCACAAGTTTGTGATATATGTGTACTTATCAGGAATAAGATAGTAACCAGAATAGGGAAAATGTGATGGATATTTTGGACACCACAAGCCTCCTGAATACCAAATAGGCCGATTTAGTTTTTGACACTGATATGTACTTTCAGGGACAAGTCAAAGAAAATGTCAAGATCCCACGTGTCTTATTTTCTACCTAGAAACCATATACTCCTTGCTGCACCTTGCCTTGCCTTGCCTTGCCTTGCCTTGCCTCTTCCTGGCCACCCTCTCTGGGTTGCAATAAACAGGACAAGTCCAGATCCTGACCCATCTGCCCTCCTCCCCCATGACCACAAGGAGAGAACACAGAGCAACTCCCCTTTCCCAGCGTGTTCACCACAGACTCCCACACCTGCCTTTGTGACCATTCAGAACAGGGAAAATCGTTGGGTAATCCCCTGCCTCATAATGGCAGTAAGCGAGGAAACACCTGACACAGATACAGCCACCCCTGCCCCAGTCTTCACCATGAGAAACAGAGACACCAGTAGCCCCAGAGCCTTCCCATGTGATGATAGCTCTTGAAAAGCAGATGTTCTCCTTCCCTGGGTATCCACTTGCTGCAGTTTTGCTTGGCAGACACATTTCCCCTGATGGGAATCTCTCTCCTGACAGATGTGGCATGAACAGCTTTCATGGGTGTGCTTTTCTTTCTCAGCCAGTGACCACCGAAATCCAGCTCCTGTGCCCAGCCAACCAACCACAGTTGCTTTCTATGATTCCCTGTAGAATGGAGGAGGTTTATACAAGCATCTGTCTGTCCCATGTCCAAAACAGGGCCACGGCAAGACTGACACACAGAAAATCAGAGTCTCTTGTATTTCTTCTTCATCTGACCAGTGACTCATTTGGCACTGGCATCTCAGAGCTCAAAATTAAAACTTAGATGTGATCCAATTTGCAGCCCATAGAAAGAGGCGTTTTCCTCTCTCTGTTCCAGGACTTTCCCAATAGACCACAAAGGGTTCAGCAAATAGAATAATATGTTTTCTATGCTTTGTGTAATGAAATTATATTCACCACAGTTTCTACTGGGAGTTTTTGAACTCCAGGTTTATTTCTTACACAGCCACCAAAGGTTTTATTGCCAGAACAAATAATTAAAGAGAGAATGGAGAACCTTTTCTAATGGATCTAAGTATCTCAAAGGAGATTAAATTAAAGGTTTTACTCAGATAATTTTCTAGGAATTGTATCACAGAGACTTATATGATCAATTATAGGGCAAATTTATATGAAGCAAAGGTTTTTAAAAGTTATACCTGCTTGCCCATATCAGAAATTCCGTGAACTGCTCAAAACTAGAATAATCATCCATTAAAATAATTATCACTTAGAAATGCAGCATTAAAGAAAGGTAACAGAATGTGAGCTGTCAGGCGATGTGATATATGTGTGATTGAGCTCCATGGATGGATCCATTTTCCAGTAACAATGAAGCCTGTGCTAGAAGCCACCCTTCTCAGACAGCCACTGATGTTAGAAGAACATCCAAAAATAGCTCTATTATTTGCTATCTTTTTCTAAAAAGTTCTCTCCAGTAATTTGCTACTCTCCCAGGTGGTGATTCTACAGAGGCTTCAGACTACTTGTACTCTGGAGAGTCCCGCTTGATATTTTTGGTATATCAAAACTTAGATTCTAATTTAGAGACCAACTTGACAACATTGGGAAAGTAAATTAAGCACGACGAGATGGTGAATGACTCTGTAATAAGAACAAATATAACTGCAGTCAGGAAGGCTTTCCACTTAAGGAATAACACTTATAACAAGAATGCAAAATAAATCATCTTGTGCAAAAGTAGAGCCATCAGCTCATTCCCCAGCATAGAGACAAATCCAGCCCCATGAACTACATCTGTGTCACCCAGCTGTGTCCTTCCCATTTCATACACCTCTGCAGAAGGAAGAACTGCTCACAGGAGCCAAGTGCTCTCCTGGACCTCTTACAAGGGAGCATGGGTTTCAGCAGGGAGTTAACTCGGGACGTTACTAATCCCATCGACAAAGCAGTTTCCTTGAGGGAATGTTTGTCCATAGTGAAAAGCTCAAGTCCCGTTCCAAGAATTGATACATTAAACCAGATCCATATCTTCACTTCCTCAACAATTCATGTAAGCAGGCTTTTCAGAGCTCAGAGCTGATCATTTACCCTCTGTTTAATATTTTAAACTGAGAGGAGAGAGGGGTTTTCTTTTCTATTTTTTTCCCCTTAACACTTAGGTAAACATAATACTTATCAATATTCACGTACCAAATCCAGCTTGACCTGTCTGCTCTCCTCCCACCAAAGCAGGTGTCTGTTAGTGACTTCAGCATGGGAACCCATGTTCAATTCCAGCTTCTGCCTTTCAGTTGTGTTAATCAAGACATGACAGAGATAAGTGGCCCAATACATCTCCCCATTATCCACTTCCTTTCTCATCATCCACTGCCACCACAGAAATAGCTGAAAAATGGGTCAGAGTTGTCCAGGAAGCTTGGATACCCTCCTCCCTTTAAGTTTACTGGAAAACACTTGTCTGATCAGGAAGTTTCACAGAGATCATTTCATGCACTTCATCCGCAGCAGCACCAAGGGTCGGACAAAGCCTTTTTTGGTGCAAAGCTGCCATTGAAACCAGTCCACTGCAGAAAGTTTTAAGACTGGGCACTTCATGAACTGTGTACAGAAATAGAAGTGAATCTCCAAGAAAAGAAGAAAAAGCTCATTTTGGACAATTCCAAAAGAAACATTCCAGTTTCTTGAGTCAGTTGGAAAGTAATTAAGATAATCTGGGAATCAGATTCAGAGTCTAGCAGGAAAGAAAGGCTCCCACTGCTAAGAGAAACAGCCTTTCAGGAGACACTGATGTATAACACACATTCTGCTGTAACAGTGAACAACTGGACTGTTACTGGGATGTTAAATTCTGTGTTAATAAACAAACCCTGTATTTTCACAGCTCTGCTTCCTTTCATTTCTCAGAATCATGGAATCACAGAATCATGGACTGGTTTGGGTGGGAAGGGACCTTAAAGACCATCTAGGTCTAACACCTGCCATGGGCAGGGACACCTTCTTCTTTCCTTGCTTGTCATTGTCCCCTCATACACATTCCAGGCAGCTCTGCTGTAAATCTTTTTCATCACCATGTCACACTTACCGACATTTCAAGGATGTTTCATTTGAAATGTTGAGGAAAACAGCTCTTCACAGCCTTCCAGGAAGAGGCATCAATGGCTGGCAGCATTTGAACTCATCCCATCTCCAGCTTGACCCAAACCCTGAGAAGCAACATGTGGAAACTAGATCCCAGGAAAACTTCTAAAGGCCCCTGCACATTTCGAGTTCACCCATGACACCACTTTGTGGCAAAAATTCACCCACAGCTGGATGCTATCATTTAGCACAAGCTACTTCATTATTTATTGCCCAGCCCCTCCTCAGTTTTACCCTTCCACATGCAATTGCGTTCATCCTTGGCATCCCTTGTTGCCTCCTCGGCACACCAATGCCTCCTCTTTTGTTGCTGCTCACATCACAAACTCACTTAGGAGATTGCATTTAAAAATTTTTGCTTCTGTAAATTATCGGTGTCAGATCCTCACCTGATGTCATTCATCGTAGTCCTTGAAAATTAACAGCTTAAGGCACTGGAGGATATTGATCTCTGTTCTTAAGCTCATAGTTCTTTGAGATAGGGACTACAATAGGTAAAAATAGACATAAATAGATTAAAATACGTTGATAGAGTCTATGTGCTGTCTGAACAGTTAGAAAGAAAGAGAAAACTTCTGGACCTTGAAGTACAAAACATATTGCTAAGAAAATAATCAAAGGTGGCCTCTGGTAATGAGGCATGTGATTTAGGACTTTGAAAGGTTTGGAGAGGATGGCAGAAACAAGATGGTAGAACAGACCCTACATCTTCATGGTCAGATAGATGAGAAAGCTGATGCAGCCATGCATGAGTGGAGGCCCATGGAGGACAGCTGTGCGTGAGTGGAGGCCCATGGAGGACAGCTGTGTGTGAGTGGAGGCCCATGGAGGACAGCTGTGTGTGAGTGGAGGCCCATGGAGGACAGCTGTGTGTGAGTGGAGGCCCATGGAGCACAGCTATGTGTGAGTGGAGGCCCATGGAGCACAGCTATGTGTGAGTGGAGGCTCACAAAGGACAACTGTGCGTGAATGAAGGCCCACGAAGGACAGCTGTGCATGAGTGGAGGCCTGTGGAGCACAGCTATGCGCCTGTGCACTGGCTCATCACTGGGAGTTTTACTGCTGAACTTCAGCTGCACCAGTGGGTGGTCCTCCATGAATTAATAGGTTTATCATATGCTGGTTTTTCTATTCAAGTCATACCACTGGCAAAAGAGACATATGATATGGCACAGCGTAAAAGCCATTATTCAATTTTGCTCTTCTGGAACAGCAGTATTTGGCAACTGGAAAGGCAAAAAGATCAAGAAAAATATATCGTAGACTAAACAGATACCTGTGTCACTACTCACTATTTCTCTGCTTTAAAAAAAGCAACAAAACAAACCTCAAGTATGAGACACAGATTTTCTTGATTGCTCAGAAGATTCTTTGACGGTGAATTTTGGCTTTTCCATCTTCTCTCTCTTCTGTGTGAATCCTGTCCTTGTTATAGACCAGTGCCAGCTGTCATTGATATCAGAAGAGTCAGCATCAAGACTCTCATTATTTCCCTGTTCCCCATCACTGTTCTCTCACTTGCTTTGTTTCTTTTTTGATTCAAAGCAGAAAAATCACACATTGATATGCCAATATGAGATTCACCTTACCAGCCACCCTCTGGAATTGCAATGGAATTGTGAAATCTGTCTTCAACAATATTTGATTGATGGCCTTTGAAGGTGGGACAAAAAAGTCAATAAAGTCTCGTTTCTTCAGAAAGTCTTCTCTGCTGCTTTTTTCATATTTGCCCTGTGGGATATTTGGCAATTTCTCACACAGAACACATAACGAAGTTGACTTATCACACACAGTTCTTTCTTTAAAATAACACTGGAGGAATTCAAGGGTTTTACTTAACACAATATTGTGAAGAAATATATCAGAGTTCTGTTTGCATTAGCTCTAATTCCCTAATGTCCCAACGGGTCTGTTCAGCTGGATCTGGCAATTAAGCTAAAAAGTTGTTTAGGCAATAATTAAGGTTTTAATAATGGAATTTTATTTGAGTTCTACTTGGGGAAAATAATTCTTTAAGTCTCTGTTCAGATCAATGGTGTCTGCAGCTAGAAAAATGTTTGAAAAAAAGACTAAGATGATATGCAGGTCATTTTCTATGACACCAACAACTGACACTGGCGCTTCCTTCAAACCACAGCTATCCAGCATTCCCAGACCCTGCCTACTTACGTGCTCAATGAAGAGAAGCCATCAAAACACCTCAGAGACTTATCTATACATTATGGCTTGAATGTAGGCCCTGCTCCTCAGCCAGGCTATACGAAGCCAACATCCCACAGCACTGGAAGTCAGAGATTTAAACCACTCTTTTGGAGTGGACATTTTTCAGGGAAAATCCTCCATGGCCTTGGCTCTGACAGTGCAACGACATGAGTACGACAAATCCTCAACACTTGCTTAGTCTCGGTTTTGTGCATATTTAGGAGTTTGGCTGCCATTTTTCTTACCAAATAACAAGCAAGAGACTGTATTTGTACTGCTACAAGGCAGTCAGATCAGAAACACTCTGCCTTATCTCTGAACAACCCATGAAATCATAGCGTCCTGACTTTCACTGGGGGCTTTCTGGTGTTATCCTATTAAAAATAATTATCCTAATAATTGCTCACTTCAAGTATTCCAGGTGCTGACAATAGGTGTGCCTTATAAATGGAAACATGAAATTAAAAAATAGATGAAGGAACTAATCTTATAAAGAAAATATCTAATCTGAACATTAAACCCTCATGAGGAATGTGGCTGCAGCATCAGCATCTGACACTACAAGTGAGATGCATCTGTCCAGCACTAAAAGTTTCATTAGTCCACAAACCTGTTGGTCCTGCCTGCACCCTGATCCTCCCAGAGAAAGACCCTGTCTCAAGAGGAGGGCTTTCCAGGTCCACATGCCTTCAAGCTTCATAGCACCTGGAGCTGGGTATAATGCAAGGGGATGGCCACATCCAGTGGAGAATATCCGTTCCTATGGGTGACACTTGCAAAGTCTGGTGATGCAGCTCTTTCAAATGGGTATCTTCTACCAAAACCCTGATCTTTTCACCTTGAAGACCTCAGCAGAAGAAACAGAATGCATGGCAACAGAGCCATGTGCAAGGGGTGCCCTGGCAGGTTAAACAGCGATGTCTGCAGTAACCTGTGGTGATAGGTGAGAAAGCCGAAAGAACAAAAAAACTCTGCTGCAGTGCTAGTATGGGGCAGGTCTGCATGCCCCACATTTGACATGGGGCATGGAAAGCCTCATTTGAAGCCCTGGTGAACTCTTGCCTGCTCTGCTCAGCCATGCCCAAGGCAAAGGTAACTGCTTGGAGCCACCAGAAACGGGTGTGGGTGTCTGGGGGAGCCACTCTTCCCTGTCTGGAAAACAGAGCAGGCATTTTGAGCCTGATGAGAGGGGGCTGAGAGGGGCTGTGAGTGCTCTCTGTGCACCTCGAGGGCAAACACAAAGTCTGAGAAGCCTTCTGAACTGCAAACCAGCGGTGTTACAAGAGCAAACTGATGGCAGCTTGCCATGTCTATGCTTTACTGGGCATTCATTGAGGGTCTCGGAGGGCTTAGAGCAGTCTCTGACCCGGCATACAGAGCCCCACATCCACCTGGGTCTAAAGCACAGCAACTTAATAAACTTTACAGGTGGTGAGGTGCTCACAGCAAGAGGAGGCTCAATTTGGAGAGCCAGGAGAGTCCTATCAGTCCTGCAGCCCTCAGTCTCTCTGGGTATTCCCAAGAGGAAGCAGCATAGGGCTCATTAGCCACAATCTCATTTATACCCATCTGGATCCTGACCAGTTGCCTTGCTGCTGATAACCAAGTACTTCAAGTGTATCTTGCAGGGGAGCCCCTATCTGGGGCAAACTTTATGAGTTCCTAATTTTAAAGTACAGGTTTGTATGACTCCAGCCTGCTCTTGCTTCTTTCCATAGCATGTCATGGCCAGGACAACCCAGCAGTGTAACAATAGAGGCCCCAATCCGAATTTTATTCATTATGAAAATTTCAGGCCATCACATATCTTCAAGAATACATCCCTTTATAACAGGCAATTCTCTGATATGAGTCAGTTTGTGAATCACAGGAGATTCAACTAGAAACCAAAGTAGACTGTGCTCTGTTCTTTAACAATAAATAACTATTTTTCTGTCATATCAAATGAATTTATTCTTTCAGTTCTTTACTTTTCATCTTCCCTCTCACAATTTTTATTTCTTTACAACAGTTGCTTATTTGTCCCTGACTGGAGGCATGTCCTGCCCCAGCTCTGCATGCTCATGTATTCCCCTCCTCACTGGGACTCAGCGGTGTCACCTGCATGTGGGACCGGCAGGGATACTCCAAAGGTTGTGATACTCTTTGCTCTTGTGCATGCTGCAGCGTTGCCCAGAAATGTTTGCCAGGACTATGTAAAAATTATATGCACTATGGAAGCATATTTTGAAGAACTGCAACATGGAGCTCCAGCTGGGTCTTGTGTGCAGCCACTTTCTTATGCTAAAGGAAAACTTCATGCTGGAGTATTTTTCTGCAAAGGGCCCAAATCATGCCAAGGACTGAAGCATGAATGCAGGGGCACACTGAGGTGCACACAGGACCTGCTTGTGCTGGGGATCTGTGGCCCATGAAGGACATGTGTCCCTGTGGCTACATGCATGAGTCCAGCCAGGGTAAGCCCACACAGAGGCACATCTGGGGCAGCAACCTCCTGGCCTGGGCAAGCAGCCTGGGCAAGCAGCTGTGTTGCTTGTAAGAGCAGAGAGCTGATTTTCCTGGTGGTGAGTATGGTTTTTGCATGGAAAGCAACTCTCTGTGTGATGCTGAAGTGTGGAAACCAGATACAGAAAAAAAAGCACTTGAGGCGGGAAAAGGTTTCCCATGAATTTTTTATCCAGTGCCAAATCATTTTACATTCAACTCCCTTCTGGCCAAGTTTTTCAGGGGATGAGCTGGCATAGTCAAGCTTGGGACGGAGAAAAGCAGTTTTCCCATATGTACTTCAACATCCATCTGTCCATCCCTCAACAAATAATCAAACTGCAGTGGAGATAAGCTGCAATAGGAGTAATCCTATTCATTTGGTAGATACAGATGTCCAGGTAGAGAAGAACCTGCCTAGGCAGAGTGTCCATGTGGGCACACTCCTGCCAGGGACAAGCCCAGCAGGAACCAGGCTTGGTTCATGCTGCAACTGCAGCAGGGCTTTGATTTTCCCCCTTTGAAATTTGCCCAAACTTTAGTGCAGTTTGCCTGCAAGTTTGGAGCACAGCTTTTCCCTCCTCTGTGAGTTGTCCCCTCCCAGTGGCACAGGCACACTCCCAGCCTTCATGAACACATTCGGCCAAACCACCAGCCCCATTCTGCTTTCTTCCTGGGCTGCTTTGGGTGGCCAAACACATAGAAGTGTGGGCACCTCCTCCTCCCACGCTGTGCGAGCTCCCAGTTCCTCCTCACTCTTCCAAGCTGTTGTTGTCTGGGGAGTCCATGGCTGCAGCCAGGCAGGGGAGGTGGCAGACGGGGCTGGGCAGCGCTGGGCAGCCTCCGCGCATTGGCACCATGGAGTCCCGGGAAGCAGGGGGAACCAGGGAGCGAGCAAGCAAGAAACTAAAGCCAATGAGAGCAACCAGCACTGTGTGGGAGCTGGAATTTCCATTTTGCAGGGAATTCCCCCATTTTGCAACGGGCTGTTTTTCTCTCCTGGACCAAAACCAGCGAGTTTTGGAATTTCCTATGAAACTGAACTTGAGAAAGATGAGCAGAGCCTTTGATGCCTGTCAAAGTGTTTGTTGTCATTTCAACAACTGACAGAGCTGGTTTTTATATTAAATTAATTTCAGAACAGCACGTTGCCTCACAAAAAAATTAAGCCAAGTATTTCACTGTGGAAGAGTTGAAGCAAAGTAATTTTATTACTTCAGTGCAATGCTTCCTTCCTTGCTTCCAGGATTTTATTCATTCTTTTTCATTAGATGTTCCCTTAAAAAATTTCCCTTAAAAATGATACTTTCTCCTGTATTACTACTGCTAAGAAAGCTAAATAATTTTATTGCTTTTGCAGCCACAAGTCAACCTCCAGCAATTCTTGAATGCTTGAAAAGCAGCCCTATGGAAATAAAAAAGACACTTTTTCCTTCCTTCCATGTGTTCTTAAGTGTCACCTGTCCCAGGAGGTGCTGGAGATACACCCTGGTGACACCTCAGAGGGGTACCAGCACCTGCCCAAGCTCCCCTCCCATCCAGGGTCTCCACCAACCAGAAAGAGGATGGCACAGCCAATGTGGTGAAGGATTACACCAGACATCCAGGCTGGAATTGACTGAAAATTTGACAACTGTGGGACCAGAAACAAAATTCAGCCTCTGAGCAGCTGCCCTTGACAGGTTGACAGCTAAATCCTGGAGAAAAGCAAGCCCTGATGGATCTATCAGTCAGGCCAGCTCTGCATATGTATTTATGGCTACAGGCTTTTGTCAGTAATAAAAAAACACAGACATTTTATCCATGTCCTCAGTTTTCCATAAAACAGGATAGTCCTGCAGTGAGGAGATCCTGCAAATGCGGGCGCTCTGGTCACAGGGTGCATCTTACTAATGCACTAGGAAGGGAGGCAGTTTGCAGTTTTGGGTGCCTCCCTGAAGGTAGTGTGAGATGTGCACCCTGCAACCCTGCTTGCAAAGTGCTGCTTTTGTTTCATGAATTTTTAGCAACCATGTTCTCACTTGATGCACTGACTCCCGCCCTGGATTTCCCTGGTAGCTGTGTCTAGAAACATGGTCCCGCTCCAGTTTTGGCGGGCACAAGAGCCACTGCAGTGCAAGCCATCCTGCCAGAGGAAGAGCACTCCTTCAGCAATGTGAATCAAAGCTCTTGCCCTCTTTCTTGGCCATATTTCTTATTTCAGCTAAGTGAATCCCATATGAATATCTGAAAGCCAAATATCCTGATCTGCATACGGAGTGTGTTTTATCTTTATGAGAAGAGTGATAGGATCATTTCTTTGTATAGCTTTCTGGTTTGTGTCTGTACTAACTACTTCTCTTCATTTAATTATTCATTTAATATCCACCGCCCCTTTGCTGCTGCCTGAAGTACACTTCAAAGCTCCAAAACATGAGCTAGGTGCATATAAATTTCAGTGCAAATCAAAGTAAAGAGGAATTTCAGAATGCCATCAAAGAGCTGCATGGAAAAGTTTTCTGAATTGTTCCTGCTCCCAGCAGGCAGATGTGGTGCCCCATGGTTCTTCTCTGTCAGAAAAAAAACTAAGGAAGGATGGTGCTTTTCAAGTGCCAGCACCTTCTCCAAAGACCACAGTGGGATGTAGGTGTCTGTGCAGTCTGAAGACTGTTATTTCACAGGTTTCACTAAAATATCCAGGCCTGTCCATGACTCACGTCCCCCAAACACACAGGGGACAATGAGTGCACACTGCTGGCTTGTCCATGAGTAGAAGCTGGAGGAGAGCATGGGATCCAAACCCTCTCCCCAGGGTGGGATGGCTCCTTCCAGCTCCATCCCAGCCCTCCCAAGGGCACTGCCCCGCCTCCAGCAGCTTTGACACCTGTGTGAGAGATGCCATGGTTTAAACCCTTCAATGAATTAGTTAAACCAAGAAAATTACAATGGATTTTATTTTTTTTTCCTAGTCCATCAGACTAGTACAGAGGTTTCATTCTATCCTTTTGACCCTGGAGTAGCTTTCCTTGTCTTCAAAACATTTAGCTCAGTTTTGCTCTTTCCTCTGCCTGCCCTGTGCTCAGTATTCCTCTATTTCTAGTGCCTCACAATCCCATGTGCATTGCCATGTAGGGTCTCTTTTAGGGCCCATTTCTGACAGGCATCCAAGCCATCACAGCTGTCTTTTTCAACTCTTCAGTAGCAGGGCAGTTTCTCGTGTTAGCTGTTTCCCTCATCACATCATCTTTTATTTTCTGCAGGTCCAGCCCCAGCAGCCGTCTTTCAAGCTGGCTCATTTCCATGGTCCCCATCTCTGGGTCGCTGCCGTTTCTCATGCTCCAGCACCCTGACCCATTCAGCAGTGCTGTCTTAGACGTGCTCATTCCTTCCTTCGGCCAAATGTTGGGAGCACACTCCAGTCGCTGCAGAGTTTCCAGCCTTGTGCTGTGTTTCACAGCCCTTATCACTGTCCTCCACCAAGCTTTTCAACTTGTCCTCGTTTTTCACCTCCCAATTCAATCTTTGCCTCTTTCTGTTGTTTTCCATTTGACATGATGTTTACTTGCATGCTGCGCCCCCGTCCAAACTTTCTGCTCTTTCGGTCCCACCTCGTCAGTTATTCTCTGCAGACCTTTCTTCATCAGTGATACCGGGTCAACAAGAGAGCTAAGCTGGGAAAATGGCAAAGAATAATTTATCTGACGAGCGTAGCTCCTTTGTGTGTCACGGTATAGCCGTGAGCAGCTTGTGTTTCCCTGGCCTGCCTCCAAGTCCTAGCCCTATTTAAAAAGTCTATTAATCACCAACAGTTTCATTATTCACTTACAGGCTCATCAGCCTGAGGGAAGCCAAGCCGTGTGAGATGTCCAGGCTGGGTCTTACCGAGCCCTGGCCCCACCAGCACCTGCCACTTGCACCCAGGTCCGGCACTGGTGGACAAGAGACGTTCCCTGTATTGGTGCCTTGCTGCTGGTACCCTCCGCTCGAAGGAGCAGAAGAGAGATTTTCCCAGAGGCTGAAAACCTGGTTCCCACAGATTTGTGGAGGCAACTTGGGCATTCCCCATCACTGAGCACAACCAGTGGTGAGCTGGGCTGAGTGAGCACGCGTGGAGGCCAGCTCCCATGGAGATTTTGAGGGGCTGCTCATGGAGCCTTCATCCAGCTCCCATCACAGGGTAAACTCCTGATATAGACTGCTTCATAAGGAGTCACATGGACTACTAGGTAATTTAAAAATCTCATTTCAGCACTAGTTAAGCCAGAAGAAAAGGTTGTCAGGAAGCTGAATAGCAAGGGGAGACCTCTGACTCTCAGAAATGTCAAGGAATAATCAGGGAAACCTGTGTGCAGAACACCTCTTTCCGAGTAATCCTTTTAATGAAAAATGAATATATGCACTGAGCCCAGCCTTTCCTCCATTTGTAACCCCGGTCACAATTAAAAGACAGACAGACAGCAAATGCAAGCGAGAGAGCACCGCGTGCATTGCTAATGGGCTGTCTTCATACTCTGCAGGGACGGGATTATTTTCCTTTTAGCTCCCAGCACTGCCTTTGCACAGTGGACTGCAAGGATGATTAATAGGAGGAAGGAACCCATTGACCCACACCAAAGCCCATTACAGTAAATGGACGCTGCCCATTGATTTGTCTGTGTCCTTCCTCCGGCAGCCTGGTGAATGCTGACATCCCCACAGGTGATCTGCAGTGCTGCTGCCGCTTGGAGACTGATTGGGTTGGAAGGTGGGAAGAGTCTCTGCAGGACCCCTCCTGTGAGACCATGGCAAGCTCAGATTAACCCACCTCAATGTCCCCATCTCCACCAACACCAGTCCTTGTGCTTGGCTTTGGCTCCAGCATATTGCAATATTGCTTCCTATGAAACTAAGGGTATGTACAGTTGCCCCAAATTACTTTAAAAAACCATCATAGTGACGAACACAAGCGTAAGAGGCCATGGAGGCTCCAGGAGGGGATGCAGCTGGGTACATAAACCCCCTGGATGTGGTAGGGTTCACCCCAGGGGTCTGCTTCACAGCTCACTGACTCTGAAAGACTCAGGAAGGAAAAAGGGTGCCTGAAAGAGCAGGTCCTGGCAAAGGTAGGCTGCTCCTCTGAAAGGTCAGATGTGTGCAGAGCTGGCCTCATCTGGTGGACTTCAAGAGTCTTTCAGGTTTGCAAACCTGCATTTTTTTGACAATACCCTCATCTGTTTCCCAGGAGGTGACCAACCTACAACCTGGTCATCTTTTTGCCCTGGAAAAGCTTTCCCTTTATATTGTCACATTGGAGCCTGGAGGTCACGAAAGCCACCACTCCAGACAAACATAAGAGGTTTGCAGTTCTTTTCTTGCAATATCATTGCAAAGCCCAGGCAGACAACACCATAGGAGTGGGTTATATCCACAAATGGGAACAGACATGACTCCAAAATTGGAGGTAAAATGACCAGTGGATAACAAACACAAATGCTAAGCAACAGCAGAAGAAACCCTTGAAATAGGCTGAATACAATCCTGGGGCTGTTTTCTCTCCAGATGAAAATAGCTTGCAAGAATTTAAATACTGGCTAGATGTTTGGATACAGCAAAAGGGCTTCTGTAAGTCAGAGGAGGTTACTTTTCACCTAGGATCTGTTAAAAATGTTATTGTAACTGTTTAGAGAAAGTTAGGGCTATTATGCCACAGGCTCTTGGAGCCCAGTCTGCAGCACAGTTTTATCCCCATAAACCCAGTGATGTAGCAAAGCAAGCCCCGGTAATATATAGATGTGCTTCACCCTGCAGCCTCACCATGGGGCTTATGATGCTTGGAAGCAGAATACATTGTGTGTTTGACGTTATGAAATTTGGAATGATTTTGGGGTAAAATCTCATGAAGATGTTTTTTAGAACAAGCCTAATTATTTTAAAGGCCAGAAAGACAGAAAAGAGGATAAATGAGGCAGGAGTTACTAGTACTTATTCAAATCATTTTTTTCAAAATGGGAAAACCCTTCCTCACTGCACTCCACCATCCTCCTGCCGCATGGAGCCCATGAACCCTGGAGTGCCCTGAGTTTAGGAAGCACATCCACAAGGTGAAAAAAGGACCATTTGCCCCCCTGCTCTGTGCCAAGTGATGCCCTGGCCTCTCTCTGCCGTGCTTGGCACTCCCGGGCAGTATAAATCAGGGTTTCCATCTCTCTCACCCACCCAGCCCTCACCCCTCGCGTCACCTGTAGGAGCTTGTCACCACTGGGACCACAACCCACCTGCCAGGTTGAGGCAGAGCTGGTCAATGGCATGGGAAGCTGTTGAGAGCAGGCAGACCCAGCTGGCTGCCTGGCTGGCGAGACAGATGGCCAGCCAGCCAGTGTGAGTTTACACACCTCATTTCCTCAGAAATCCAGGCTAAAATTTTCCATGCTATGACAGCAATTGTATCTATGATGGTGGGCAAAGGTTGCTCTGGGGCTCACTGCACATCTTGGACAACTGAGAGCAAAAGATCAAATGATACATAGATGTGGCAATAAAAACCTCCTGATAACAGACTTTCTTATTTCTGTGGCTGACAAATAAATCCACCCCAGGCACAGAAGCAGAGCCACAGAAAATAAGGCTGGAAAAACCTTTAAGTATAAATCCAGTCTCAAGATATGAAAAAAAAAACCCAACAGATTAAAAAATACAATTAAGAGACATGAGCAGCATCTCCTGTGTCCAGCCACAGGGTCAATGCGCCAGCAGGGCAGAGGGACACTGAGGCCTGGCAGGGAAGGGGCCTGAAGCCCCTCTGAACATCACTTCATCCTCAGCAAAACCTGCCCAGGAGCCCAAACGCTTTCTTCTCTTCAGAGCTCAGCTGCAGCTCCACGCCACTGCACACATATAGGTCTCAATAAAATGTACTTTAAAAATAGATGAGCAAAACCCAGGGGCAGCTCCTCAGGCAGGGAAATGGCCCCCGTTCAGTGCTCCCCCATTTTACTGCAGCTGACGCGCTTAGCGCTGCCGGTGGCATTTGCAAACACCCATTTCTGTTTCTCTTCGCAGTTTGCTGGGTCTGAGGAGATGACAACTCTTTGCACCAAGAAGCAGGGAATGATAACCTGATGACATCCAGCCCTGCCCATCCGCAGGCAGAGCATGAGCATCCAAGGCATGCTCTGATTTGGAGCAGTCTTTGCCAGCATTAAATAGCCAGTCAAAGAAAATGTTGCATGATACACTGCTGGGACAGATTTTCCCCCATTGTCTTCCTCTTCTTCATGATTTATAGGAGGTAAAACACTTGCTGCAGTCCGACACCCATATGCTGGCTTTGGGATGCTCTCCATGGCAGAGATGTGCCCAGCTCCAGAGGACAGGACAGGGCATGCTAACCGGCTTTCTGTGTCCATGAAATCTCAAAGTAACACAGGGTCTCCACTCAGTTCCTGGTGAAAAACAGGGACACCAGAAAAGGGGAACAGCAGGGATAAGGGAAATTTCCTGGTGTTCAAGCAGAAGCTGCAGCCGAAGGATTTTGCGTTTCAGCCAGAATTTTACCTGGCTGCAGCCATCCTCCTGGCTCCCCTTTTGACATGAATCTCTGTTGACATCTCACTCCTGTAATTGGGTAATTATGTCAATTATGAGGGCAAGGGAAAATTTTCAAGCTTATAGGTGCCAGCATGGTCTCCTGGAGCCAACCTCTCACCACACAGCCAACGCCTATGGCTTGGGAAGCCTTGGCATCCTCATTGTCAAGGATGAAATTCACTCCTAGGAGGGATGGGCCAGGACAAACTTGTCCACGGTCAGGGCTGAGCTATGGCTGCGCCATTGCCCACTTGCCCCCTGCTCCCCGATTTGGAGGTGCCTCTGGGTCTCCCTAACAGAACCCTCTGGGGTGCAGCCTAACAGCACTTTGGGTAATTTGTAGCAAAAGGCTTATTTATTCATCAGGAATTGCCTTCTTATGTCCCTGATGGCAAATGGCCTCACAGGGGATGGAGCAGCAGAGTGAGTTGCAGCTTCCAGGGATGGGGCTTTGCTGTGACAGAGGAGGGAAATGCCTTCAAACCAGCAAACTGAGCGGGGCCACAGGAATTTGAAGCTTTCTTGCGAAGCGCCCAGCTCGATAGGAAAACCAACGAGCTCAGCAGCCTGCAGGAAGAGCAGCGAAGTAACTGCAGATAAGTGATCTCAGAGGGACAGGAAGGCGTATATTGATTCAGGGGCTTTGAGACCACTTTCATGCAGAGGATGCACAGGAAAGCCAGGGCTGTTAAGCTGAAGCCATACCTTTTTTTTTGAAGCTGTGAGATACTTGTCAGAGGAAAAAAGATGGCCCAGAAAGGAAACAAAGCACCTCATACTTTTGTCTCATTACCCACCTATTTTGTTTTTGCAGAATCCTCTGAAGTGGAGACACTGGTAAGCGCAACAGAGAAAATAAATTATCCTTTTCAGACTGGCCTTTCTTCCATTTATCTTCATGTGGATTGCGTGCCTCGCTCCAAACTGGAAGGTGGAAGCTTTTAAGTATGCGAGGGTCCTTACCCCCCACCACACACAGCCACCATCATTCAAGGCAGGGCTGGAGAGGAGCTTTCTTCTCCTCCTCCTCCCCAGCACACCCATATTACCATTTTCCTCCTCCATCTCAGCAGCTGAAGATGCTGCAGCCACTCCTGCTCCTCCCATCCTCCCCAGGGCTGCTTCACAGAGCAGGACCGGCTTCTTCCTAGTGCTGGGCCGTCCACCTGGTTTTAAGTAAGGTTTCTGGCAGAATTTGGAAGAACTAGCTTTGGACCTAGCAGTCAGCAGCATCATTTGATATCGTTGTCATTGAAACAGGACAGCCTCCCTGGACATCCCACTCCAGGGCCTGGCCACCCTTGCAGTGGACATTTGGTTACATGGCAAAAGAGTGTTTTCAGTCCCCTGGTCTGTGTTGCTGCAGAGGGGCAAGGCTTTGCATTTGACCCTGTTGAATTTCATGAAGTTCCTGTTGATTCATTACTCAGGCTGCCTGGATCTCTCTGAATGGCAGCATGTTGATGGGTCTCCCTGTTCGGTGTCACCTGCAAACTTGACAAATGCACTCTGTTGCCTCCTCCAGGTCACTGATGCAGATGTTGAACAGAACAGGTCCTACAGTAGATACATGGTACTCCACTTGTCACTGGGCTCCAGGTAGAGCGCAAACCTTTTACCTCTACCCCATGAACCTGACCAGGTTTTTACTTTTGCCCATCTGGTTGCCTGCCTACCCAGACCGTAACATCCTAACTTGGATACAAGATATGTAGGAGAGGTGACTCCATGATTTTTCCAGTTAACAAAGTGACCAGACTATAGTTGCCAGATCATACTTTGACTGTTTGTTTGAGTGTTTTTCCCGCCAAGATGTATGCACTACTTGCTTTTCTCCCAGTTTTAGGAATCTCGCACAGTCTCCATGACCTTTCAAAGATCAGCACAGCTGTCATCTCCAAACTCTTCTTACGGACTCATGATGTTACACTCAGGTGAGCATCGTGGCACATCTTCCAAACCTCTTACCCTGTGCTCTTCAGTCCTAACAACAACAGAGAATAAGATGGTGGTATATTTGTAAAGCTGGTGTCTATTAAAGGGAGTATGTTTCATAGCAAATATTAATGGATTTTCCAAGACGGATGACCACAGGCATGACTGCATCTGGTGAAGGAAATCAGGGTGTAGATTTGACTGGCTGGCACTACTAATGCCTCCTCTCCTCTTCACAAGTTGTTTTCTCTTCTGTAACTAGAAGCGTGCTAACAAGTCTTCCTGAGATCAGTAGCTTGCTTTTGAAGACATTAAACATGACAAATCTTTAGGAGGAATTTTTTTAAAATAAAGCATAACAGCACCACTGGTGAAGTGGCACCATAGTCACCTAGACAGATAAACCTGTCCCCAGATCCCTCTGTGGCTGCATTTGCACCATGGGAAGAGCATTAAAACAAGACACCAAGACCACTCCCCTCTGGCCCCTTGCAGGAGGTTCTCAAAGGAAAACTATGGGAGGAGACGACTGACCCAGCCTGGCTATCGACTCACTCAAAAAGGACTGAGATCTCCTGAATTCAGAAGAGGGACAAAGTCTTTCACTGGAAACCTTCCCTCAGAGCTCTCATCAGGTGTGGTATGGGCCAAATGTAAAAAAGAAAAAAAAAAATTGGAGTCAACAGATAACTTTCCATGAGCTACTGTGGGAATAAGATGGGGCCATGTTTCTCAGTAACCTTTTTCTAGTTGCTGCTCCTATCTGTTGGCAATCCTTGGAGAACAGCCAAGACTGCTTCCTGTGCTCCTCATTTATCAACATACTCCTAAAAATCAATAACCTTGCGCTGGCTACTTCTGTTAGTGATTATCATTTCCTGCAACACAGATAGCTTGACAAAATGAACTTTCAGCTAATTAAAGTTTGTACAACAGTTGCATTGACGCTGAGTCTCCAGCACCCTGCAGGCCATTTCATACAATTTCTTCTGGAGGAGACTCCAAAAGGTCCTTGAGCAGTCCTTCTGCAGCTGCTGCCCTTGTGAGGTGCTCAGTCAGGATGCTCCATCCTCCATCCATTAACAGGGATCACTTGGATTTGGATGACGTGGGTGTCCGCTACATTCAATGGGCTGGGAGCCCTTTGCATCACTGTCAGCACAAACGTCCTGAAAGGCTCCATCCACATCCAGATTGCACATCTGCCAGTGCTGAAACCTCCCTCATGGTACATGGTCCTTCACAGTAGTGAGAACCAGCCTTTCTGATTTCCAAAATATTTGCAGCAGAGCACACGCCTGCTCAGAGACAACACACGATTGCCGAATGGTTCCCAGCTAAGGCAGCCCAGGCACAACACGTAGCCTTTGAAAGGAAAGAAAGGAAATTGTACAGCAACTTCCAGTTCGCTGATAAATCCCAGGGTAGTCTGGGCTGAGAAGCAAAATCCATCAGGCAGCCGTAGCTCTCAAACAGTTTACCAGGCCAGGTAGGTCTGACGGATTTAACAGACCAGTTTGCACAACAGCATCATGTAGCATAGGAGCTTCACAGAATCACAGAACCAGAAAATATTAGGAGTTGGAAGGGACCTCAAAAGATCATCCAGTCCAACCCCCCTGCCAGAGCAGGATCACCTATACTAGGTCACACAGGAACGCGTCCAGACGGGTTTTGGATGTCTCCAGAGAAGGAGACTCCACAATCCCTCTGGGCAGCCTGGTCCAGTGCTTCATAACCCTCACAGTAAAAAGTTTTTCCTTATCTTCAGGTTGAACCTCCTATGCTCGAGCTTGCTTCATGTATTTTTAAAAGCTGAAGATCCACCTTATAAGACATACAAAAAGAAAAAAAGCACTCAGGGACCAACACAGCAGTGAAGTTAAATGGGGCTAAATCAGTGCAACCTGCTTTTGCATCTGCGCTTTCCTGACAGGGATATTTTATAAGCTTAGACGTATATTCATGTGCTGGTAGGAAAATCTCTCATCCCCGCTTCCCATCACATGTGACTCCTGTCCCGCAGCTAGCATAATCCAAATGCAAAAGACCTAAAGAGACAATGCACTGGAAAAGAAAACTGCAAGTACGGCTGTGAGATGGCTGCTAGCGAGAGCAGGCAGCAGCCCTCTGGTTTAGTCCCCGGTGCTCCAGGATGTTCATCTACACCAGCCCAAACTCAGCCATCACGCAACATGCCTGCACATCAGTCCATCTTCCCGGCTATAATCTCAGGCATTTTATACACCAGCTCGGAGTATAGCAGCCTCATTTCCTCCCTCCCTGCGTGACTTGCAGGATGTAGTTCCCTGCTATTTTCTCTGAACCTTTCCTGTGATTGTTCAGTAATGACTGCATTAGAGCGGGCAGCTATTACTCCACACACAACTGCATCCTAAAAGATGCGTACCTCATATGAGAAGAGGAGATTGACTCCTGCTGCTGCAGCCTCACTAACCAATCTCACTATTTCCTACATTAAATAATAATAATAAAAAAGAGTATATAAATACACAGACCAGGATCCCTGGAGAGATGCAAAATGGGGAAATAATTGTAGTTTCTTCTAAAGAAAAAAGAAGTTCAGAGACCTGCCCATTCAGTTTCCTGAAAACCTGACAGCCTGATATGGGGTCTGATCCAGGCCCAGAGGAGTGGGCAGAGGTCACCACCGCTGCCTCTGCCCCTGCTTGGGGTAGCAGGTCCAGAGGGAGCAGGGATGGAGTAGCCATGGAGGAGATACAGCTTCTTTTACACGCATGGCAGGATTGATGGTGTGGCATTGCCAAGAGTTTATGCTACACAGAAAGGCAATTTTTCTTATGGCTGAAGTGAATTCAGTACTTTGAAGAGCTGTTAAGAAAGGACATCACACAGGAATATGTAGATTTTTGTTGAATCCAGTTCAAACAGTATGGCTGGGTTTTCAGTCTAGAGATGAATAATTGCATCTATTGCATGCTTCTGCACCTTTAGTGTATCACACAATCTTTTTTTTCTTATCCAGAGGTCTCTTCCCACTCCTACCAATCTGTGATTCTGTGATTGATTCTGGTTTTCAGTAGAAAAATACTGTCTTCATGCCAAAACTAGGACAAGAAGTCAAGCTACTTTTACAGTACTGTAAAACTGCCCAGAAGTGCCTGCTTTGGTATTTACCATTTGGTGAGACCTTATTTTCACATTTAAGAAAACGACGGTAAGTACAAATGTCCTGATGAAAGAATGGGAGTGAGCACAGGAGGCAAAGCCCTGAGGCTGTGAGCCCCTCCTCAGGACCTTGTGAGAATGGCAGATGAAGAGCCACGGCCTCTGCTTCCCACACCAGTCCCATCTGCATTTCCCAATAAGAGCTGCTTTCCTCCCTGGGAGCAATTCTTAACACAAAGCTCTTTTCACCAGTAGAAATTGTACTTCTGTAAAGAAATAAGCTCAAGAACTGCAGTTGTGAAGGACTATCGGATGTTGAAATTGAGCATCTGTATCCAAGGATCAATACGGCCTCAGTACAACAGCCTGCACAATCCCAAAGTGCCGGGAGCAGCGTTACTTACAGCTGCCCTTTCTGTGCTGATGCTGATGCCCAGACACTGCGGTACCGGCTCATTTCCCCAGCTGAATCCACTCAGCCTGTTCTCCTCCCTCTCCATTAACCATGCTATCTTTCGCCTTGGAAACCAGCATCTCTGCCTCCAGTTCTGCTTCAGGAGAGCTGAACATACAACCTGTTTATTGTTCCACAAATACTTCATTTTAACTTTGGCTGAAAACCCTTTCTACATATTTCATATTTAGCCAAATTGTGCAATTAGGGATTGATACACCTCTCATTTAAGCTTTCTTACGCAGGCGAGCGTGGCTGCAGACAGCTCCACCACGCAGCTGCTGAGCTCCCGCTCCCTCCTGCCCTCACAGCCATTGACAGCCCCAACACAGGGGCACTGGGGGGGCTCTCAAGTCTCACCTTCTCACTCAGCAGATGATAAACTCAGCCCATGATTCTGCAAATCCCAGTGAGCTGGGGAGTGTTCATAGCTCCCAGAGTCCACTACGCCTGTGTGCCTTCCACATTTTATACAGAAGGTGACCTTCTCTCCCTGCCTCTCTCACACACACGTCCCAGGCATTAACAACTGCAGCATCCCAGAAGTGCAGAAACTGACTCGCTCACATTTAAACATCTATCAGCAGCTGAAAAAGCGAGTTGTGCATTAGATGTCAATTATGTTGTGCACTCAGAAGCTTCATTATCTCCAGGCTCTTCTGTTTGCAGTGATCCACTAACATGAAAATTATTTTTGCCTCCATTTTTCACTTTTCCACCCTAGAAAGAAGAGATGCCTCTCCAGGTCTTGGAGTCAGCTTGTGGGGATCAGAGGAACCCTTCAGGGTTTCCCTGGCTGCAGCTACATTTCATCCAAAGGAGGACACAAGGAAGCTCCACGTTGGCTTTCTGTTGGCCAGCTTGTCCCTTTTAGAGCACAGGGGAATATCTACACCTGCCCTCTAGGCAAGCATTTCCAGCAAAATTACCATCTGAAAAAAATGGAGTTGGATAACTTCTGCACACTGTTTCTCCTTTCCAGGAAATGGGAGGAAAGGTCTTTACTAAATCAAAGGTTCGAACACCACTACACCAACCCAACATCTTTCAGACCATGTTTCCTCAAGCAGCCCATGAACTTGTGCGTGCAAGCCTTGCTGCAGCCAGATCCTCCCATACATGCAGTGAGCACAAACGTACACCCCTGACAAGACTGCCCTCCTCAAAGGCAGGGTGGGTGCTTGGCACACATGCAGGCAGCAAGTCACCACACCTTCCAGCTGCTTTCATTTCCAAAAGTAACAAGAGGCTCCTTGGTGCCTGGCCGCAGTCTCTGGGGCTTACCCATTAATTTTCAGTTGATTAAAACAGTCAGGCACAAAAGTGCACACAAGATATTTAACAAAAACAAAAGCCTCCTCATAGCTTTTAAACACCAGGCAGAAGAAACCACGTCTTTGAAGAGTGAGACAACACATGGCACCCCCACCACACCTTCAGACCCCACTCGGACAAAGCCCATGGGGGAGGCTGATGCCAACAAGGCAAATGAAAGCCATGGGTTCAGACCTGGTCCCCTGTGAGACCTCCCGGAAGCCCAAGTGCCCCATCCCACTGACGGCAGCCCACCTTCGGAGAGCTCAGAGGAACATTTTGCCCTGGAGCAGCCACCAGCTGAGGCATGAGTGCTGGTTTTAGGGATCAGGGAAAGGCAGCGTGGCTGCTCCTGAGTAGAGGGGCTGAGCCTTGCAGCCCCAGAGCAATCAAGGTCAGCTTCTGAAACGGGGATTAGAAGCAAACGAGAGCAGTTGTGCAGCCATGGGAAGCTGGCAGAAGTGATCTGCACTGACTGCGCTTCCCCAGCGGCTCTCCAAGGACAGGGCTGGCTGAGGGCATCCAAGCCCTGCAGTTACATCCCAGCCTCCCAGCAGCGAGCTGAGAATTATTCTCATCATCGCAGTCCTTGAGATGGTAAAATTGCATTGGCAGCTGAGCAGCCTCGAGGCAAGTCCCTCCCAGGGCAGCCCAGGAGGTTAGAGCCAGGGATGGCAGTCCCAGCCCTGCCCTGCTCTGCTCTGACAAGGATCTCCAGCAGATGCAGAGGACGAGCATGGCCAGGTCCCAAACCATCTCCTCATGCTCACAGCGGCAGTTGTGTCAGCGCAGCACTCACCTCTGCAGCAGTGGTAGAGCTAAGAGTACTCCTGACTCATGTCTGCTCTTATGATTAGACCTGGAGAAGCACTCCAGGGGTTGCAGCCTCCTTGCTGCTCTTACCAGTTTGATCGTCAGAGAGGTTCTTTGCTGTGACACTCAGTCATGCCCTGCTTAATAGAAGCAGACATAGTTGGAGCTGGGGCCTGGCCACGGTGTCATGAGCGGTGGGTCTGCCCTTGGCTCGGACCCTCGAAGCACATTCTTCTCCTCTGGGCAGTTCAGACCACCCATCAACAACCAGAGCAGAGACACACTACATCCACACCAGCGATGTCTTTTTCCGGTCTTGGCTGTGGACTCAGCTCAGCAGAGCAGGTTTCTGGTGGTGATCACTGCCATCAGCAGCCAGAAGCACCAGGCTGGGAGAAAATCAGAATGATGGGATGCTCAAAGACGTTGGTGATGAAGCCAGAAATGGTCACTGCTCAGAGGACAAGAGTCTGAGGCAGCCTTCACATCTTTTTGTTGAGAGAAGACCTTGCCTTGGGAAGCTGGCAGTTAGGGTGACCAGGAACCAAAAGATAAGGCTGATAGCGCTTAGTGCAAGAGTGCAAAAGAAGGCTCTTGCATATTTACTTTCCAGAATATCCACTGAATTTACTTCACTGAAAGAAAACTCAGCTGCTGGCAGTCACGTGGATTTGGTGGAGATCCCTTGCCTGGGCACTTGCTGACTTGCCCCGTTGACATTTCATCCCACTGAAGACCTGTCTGCTTTTCCTCTCGCACCACTGTGCATAGTTGTGTTGCTGACTTCTCATTCGGCGAGGCTGCAGGGCGCCAGTTTCCTGCCAGCTTCACTGCTTGCTGTGGCACAGCCGTAACCTTGGTAGCACCAGGGATTAATGACCTTATTTAGTGCAGAAATTAAAAGAACTGAAACTCAGCTTTTCTTTAATTTAGCCAGCACAGGTAACAGACAGCTGCAAGTAACACAGACACCAATATGTATTTCCCTGTCTTGGTCTAAAAGTGCAGCACCATCCATCTACGCAGTTACTCTGTCCTGCAATGACTGGTGCAAGATCCCAATCCCCTTTTTTGCCAGGCAACAACTGAAATCCTCATGAAGCGACCAAATATCACCCCCTTCTGCCCCTCATTCACAACCTGAGCCACATCACCCTGGCAATCAGAGTTGCCACCCTGTGGGCAGTGGTCACCTCCTGCCCACAGCTGCTCATAGGTGGATTTTGACCAGACATTTAGTAGTTGATCCTATAGTAGGTGTCTAAAACATCTCTCATAATTTCTTCCTGGTCTTTAGCTCAAAGGATACAAGCGCAAAAGGAAAATTTTTCTCTGTTTCATCCCATTACCCTACTTCTATAAAAAAAGTAGTAGCTGAAGAGTATTTTCTGCTAGAAGAGTCAAAACATTTACCACCCATAAATCCAGCATTCTCTGAATTGATAAAAGCAGGGTGCTTTCATCTTGCACCACTCAAGGCATTAACTTCTGGCCCAAGGAGCTGCAGTTCACGTCCTCCACCAGCCACACACAGTAACTCATCCCCTCAAGCCTCTCCAGGAAAGCACAAACACCTCCTCCGCTCTGACCAGAAGCTCTCCTGGCGCCGCCGCAGGTTGGTGCAGATCAGCTCCCACCAAGGTACAGCATCCTGCACAGGCTGGGGCTGGAGCTACAGCTGGAGGTGCTGATGTGCCAGAAGTCCTTTCCCCTCCAGAGCTGGGCTCTTCGTTGACAGTTGACATCATGTCTGAATGACAAAAATCACTGCCTTGTTGAGAAAAACTCTGGCATCACTAATTACGATAATTCTGGAAAATCTATCAATTTTATTGATACAATGATCCATTTTCCTTTTAAATCTTGCTCAGTTTTTCTCTTCGAATTACTTCTAGTGGAAATGAGTGCAATTGATTTAATGAAAAATGTTTCTATCGGATTTGAATTTGTCACCTTTGCTTTAAAGACAAGTATAGAAACTGGGCCAATAAAGTTACAGGACAAAAATAGAAGTTCACAGAATCACAGAATATTGGGAGTGGGAAGGG